>NC_090768.1:49874733-49916614 GCF_036898095.1 Palaemon carinicauda
GGGTGCGGAAGCTGGGGGTTTGTCCTTTTTATAGATTGTGGTCTCTCTCTCTCTCTCTCTCTCTCTCTCTCTCTCTCTCTCTCTCTCTCTCTCTCTCTCTCTCTCTCTCTCTCTGAAAGAGCATCAGAATTAGAAAGCTTTCGGTTATGTCCTTGGCAACATTGATTTTCGATAAGTCGTTAACAGATTTTGAGAACAAAATCTGGTTTTCTCACATTTTCCCAAATTAAGTTTCTTGGGAAAAGAAAAGATTCAAAATCCGAGACCTTACCAAAATGACATTATTTTCTTCTTCAAAGAAGGATGAATATTAGTGATGAACTTTAATGAAATTAATGATTATATTTCTGATGTTCTAATTGATTTTAGAGAAAGAAAGAAGTTAACCAATGAAAAGAATATGGTGAATATGAAGACTGGCTTTGTAATGTGAGTTACGTTTTAGAGTCGCGAAGTAATTTTGTTATTAAAACTGTAACAGGTCTCAACTCCTATGAAAGTCATCTGGGAGTGTTGACTTTATCAGCCAAGTTGCATGCAGAGGGACACACCTTTGCTACCTTCATACTTATGTTGTAAAAGCACGCAGCAGAAATTTAATTATGATGAAACCTCCTCCTCTCTCTCTCTCTCTCTCTCTCCTCTCTCTCTCTCTCTCTCTCTCTCTCTCTCTCTCTCTCTCTCTCTCTCTCTCTCTCATGATAGTGGTCTTTTTACTGGAGAATAATATTTGAATATGAATTAAAAGTTCGAAGCTTTATTATTATTTTTCTCATATCGTTTCAAAACTGTAAAAGATTATTACATTATTCTTATTGCTCCTGTTTTTATTATTCATAATCTTTTGAGACTTTTTTCGTGAATAACGTCGACAATTTCGTAAGTTTCGCATCGTATTGCAAGATATATTAGAATCAGAATTGTGGAACCTAATTCCAAAGCCATACATAAAAGAGAAAAGGATAAGTTCTCTCTGCTAAGCCAAACACTCCTTAAAGTAATATTTTGTTTCTGGCGTTTTCCGTTTTTCTCCTGTTTAATTCTAGTTTTTTGTAATTGTTTTCCCAAAATAATAAGATATAATCAAAAGTGGCTAATGGTAAATATGAAATGAAGATTAGAGTTATTAGAATTCATAGTTATTCTCATTTTTTTTTCCATGAAACAAAATATTTGTTAATGGTAATGTCACCACAATAGACGCGACATAACTTTCCTCCTTTTTTATTAAATGAAAATAAAGATCAGATAAACTGTAATACCAAACAGAATGTATTATATCCTTCTTTTCCAATCTCGCCAAATGGCACAGATATCATTGTTCTGTGGAAGAAGAAGAAATTAGTATCAAGTCCCAAAGACTGGCGAAAGGCGATGAAGATATTCATTGACGTTTTTACTATAAATTTTGTTTGTTCATATCCTAGGCAGAATTCTGAACTTTGTTATTATTATTATTATTATTATTATTATTATTATTATTATTATTATTATTATTATTATTAAATGCTAATCTACAACCCTAGTTGGAAAAGTAGAATGCTATAAGCCCATGGACCCCAACCGAGAAAATAGCCCAGTGAGGAAAGGAAACAATGAAAAATGAAATATTTTAAGAATTGATTTAACACTATATATCACAGGTTACTGATTGCTCACAGTTTTGATATGATGATGATAATAATGATTATAACAGTTACAAATGTTATAACGTTATGCACATCTGATTTGTCTTGATCTGCTTTGCACGAATGCTATGTGCCCTGTGCACAAAGAGAGCGCCGACGTGTAAACGCTTGTGCTGTTCTTGGAATGTTTGCCTTGTCCCAGCCTTCATCGATTTTCCCCATCGTTTCCCAGAACGTCATTACGAAATAGTTCAGAGTATGTGAATATTCTAATTGACATTACAGACTTCAAAGCTCATTCCGTTGATGTTATCTTACTACGACCAACTTGAATAATCTTCGTAATATTAAAGATATTTCATGTAAATAAGTGTTTTTGTGGAAAAATCTCATGGATACTATAAAATTTAGAAGTAATGTATAATCGTGATTTCTAATTTAACATTTATCAATACCCAAAAGTGCACAATCATCTCGAACCGTAACGAGAAGAACCTTATGACTTCATCATATAAAGGGACATTCTCGTCTAATTCGTATAAGCTGAGCAATTTCAAGGAAAAGATATAAAAGACGTATTTCATGAGACGATGGAGGGGGATTACGTGTGAGCTCATGTCTGAAACAGATCATAATACCTTGGAATAACAATATTATCTTGAAGGATAAATGTTATATATTATTCCGTTCATTGCCTGCGAGTACTGATCTTCTAGAATGGGAGATCGATAACCCACAAAGGAAAGGTTACAGGGCCAGTTGAGTGGCTTCTAGGCTCTCTATCTTCCACGATGTCAGGCATATTAAATTGGATATGGTTATGGAATCTGGTATATGTTACGAGCGCGTTAACTATTAAGTGGACATCTATAGGGGGACGTAAGCTGGTAGAGAGGTCACATGTTAACCCTAAAGAAACCACTGATTATGAAATAGTCTGAATTCACGAGTTGAAGTACTGATAGATAAACGTGAACATGTTCTTGACTTTATCACTCATCTCTATGCAATTGAAAGATTTTATGGCAGCGATATGTCTTTTTGTTTGCTAATTTCGGTGAATGCTTTCTCCTTAAGGGCGACAAGAATTACAATGAAAATAGGATGTAGCTATTTGATGGGATTTCGGGGAAACCTCACCTAGCATAACTCGAATTAATCCTCGCCTTTTTCGTAGGAAAGGTCTTCCTCCGACATTACTCGTTTGCTTTGGCCTTTTATATTGTGGTCGGGAGTTCTCCTGATCAGTTGTTATTGTAGTTATTATTATTATTTTTATTATTATTATTAGCAGCAGCAGCAGCAGCAGTAGTTGTAGTAGTAGTAGTATCAATTTTTTATTGATGGTTCACCTGGCTGGAAGTATTTATATTAAAATTATTAAACTGAAAATGCAAACATAAAATTGTCTTGCAAGTTTTTTTAAAGGCTATTACGTATGATTCACTTAACTAATTGTATTCATTCCCTTTATTAAATGATCTGCCATATTCTGCCCCGAATCAAACGCTTTGTTTAAGTTTACCCCTCTCTCTCTCTCTCTCTCTCTCTCTCCTCTCTCTCTCCTCTCTCTCTCTCTCTCTCTCTCTCTCTCTCTCTCTCTCTCTCCCTCCCTCTCTCTCTCTCTCTCTCTCTATATATATATATATATATATATATATATATATATATATATATATATATATATATATATATATATATATATATATATATATATATATATATAATATATAATATATATATATATATATATATATATATATATATATATATATATATATATATATATATATATATTTGTATACTGTATATAAATAGAAGTTATTGAAATTCAAAACCAATTTATTTCTCATTCATATTTTCATCTTCATAAGAATGTTGACTGTAATCATTATTAGGTTGTTAATTTCGTGTAATTACGTTGAATCAACTTCTTACATCATATGATTATGCAATTTACGTCTTTACAGAATTTTTTCTCCTTATTTCCTCATTGCTTACGGCATTAATAATTAATGAACGCAATTGTTAAGAGACTTCTGTAGTGAATATGTAATCTGCAATCTAGACAAACAAACATTCCTAAAGGCATTAAAAAAAAAACTTGAACATTTTGGTGTACATTTTTAGGCTGTCATTGTTCTCTTAAATTGCTACTGTATGTATTGTTAATTTGTTCTTTTCATTTATTTATATCCTTATTCCCTTTCCTCACTGGGCTATTTTTCCCTGTTGGGGGCCCCTGGGCTTATAGCATCTTGCTTTTCCAATTGTGGTTGTAGCTTGGATAGTAATAATAATAATAATAATTTAGTCAAAGTGGCAGTGCTATTAATACTTGACGAGTAACTTTCTAACTGGAGAGCCTTATGGGTTAGAAAATTCCATTAAAAGATTATTTAATTTGAAACTAATTCAAGAAGTGGGACAGAAAATCCTCGTTGGGTATTATAAACACTTACTCGACATTTTATCCGGTCTAGATCTATTGGGATGGTCTTTCACTGTCTTGGGTAAGAGTTCTCTTGCTTGAGGGTACACTAGGGCACATTATTCTATATTATTCAATTTCCTTTTGTTTTGTTAAAGTTTTTATAGTTTATACAGAGTATATTTATATTAATATTGTTAATGTTCTTAGAATATTTTATTTTTCCTTGTTTCTTTTCCTCACTGGGATATTTTCCCTGTTGGAGCCCCTTGGCTTATAGCATCCTGCTTTTCCATCTAGGGTTGTAGCTGAGCAAGTAATAATAATAATAATAATAGTAATAATAATAATAATAATTAATGTCAGATTGGCAGCTCTTTCACGACACAACAAATGAAGAGAAACCAACTTTGCACGACCCCTTGCGGTAGGATAGGGCCTCTTGCCCAACTGAGTGCATCACTTAACTAATCCGATAAGATTTATATCAGGAATACCATTTACGTCGTTTCGCATCAAGGAAGAGGAAACTCCTTAAACAAGTCTTGCCTCATCTGCATATCTTACTCTCTCAATTTCAAGGCCGGCTGTCATTTCGCTAGAAAATATAAGCATGATGTGGTCGAGGTCAATTTCCCCCCATGGAAAACCAGAATTGTCTTGTCTCACCAAATTCAGCGGCATACTACTGCTTATGGTCACTTGGAATATGTGAGGGAAATCCATTTCCTGAGTTATAAGTTTCTCGAAGGACGCTTTATGGTGACCTAAGAAAAATTAGCGGAACTAGACTGATGCTGAACAGGTTATAACTTCTATCTGTTATTTATGTCTTAGAGAAAACCATACACTGTCTTGACGAGTACCACAAAACAATGATTGGACGCTATCTAATTCGGACCAACTATATAAAGATACTTCAAAATATTTTTTTAAACTACCATAAAAACACGGAAATGAAGGGAATTGTGCTTTTATTACAAATATGTGCATTCAGACCTTGTCTACAATCGTCATATTAAATAAACAGCAAAAAGATTTACTTAACCAAAATGGGAGGAAGCCGCAAAAGATGTTTTAGGGAAAATAATGATATAACCACAAAAAAGACTTTCACTATTTAATTTTCCCTGTAGGTTACATTGAATATATATTTTTCTAATGTTGCATATCTCTTTCTTCCAACAGATTCCCCAGCAAGATCAGCCGAGAACAGCATGTCGCCCACGCTTACGTTCCTGTAGGCGTCGCTGCATTACTCAGGGAGTACCCGACTTTGGTCGCCCAAGCAGTGCACGCGTTTTGCAAGAGAGATGTCATTGATAATAAGGTAGGCTTGACACTGATTGTAGACCGCGTAAAATTAACTAGGGCAAACGTTTCATTTTCCTTTTTTTTTCTCTTTTTTTTCTTTTTTTTTTTTCTTTTTTTTTATGTTATAATAATTTGTAGGAAGATAAACGAGTTCATTTATTTGCACAGGATTGCATGCGACATAGCTCTGCTATAAAGAACCATGATGCAACTCTCTCGTTATTCAAACAGGTTAATCTTCAAAAATATTTCCACATATAAGGCAATAGATAATATTTATAGAACTGCAAGAGAGATGTCATTAATAATAAGGTAGGCTTGACACTGATTGTAGACCGCGTAGAATTAACTAGGGCAAACGTTTCTTTTTCTTATTTTTCTTTTTTCTTTTTTTCTTTTTTTTTCTTTTTTTTATGGTACAGTAATTTGTATGAAGATAAACGAGTTGATTTATTTGCACAGGATTGCATGCGACATAGCTCTGCTATAAAGAACCATGATGCAACTATCTCGTTATTCAAACAGGTTAATCTTCAAAAGTATTTCCACATATAAGGCAATAGATAATATTTATAGAACTGCTTGTTGTGGGTTAGCGTTTACGACTTACAAAGAACAGACAATAGGTGTCCCGGGGGGAGGGGGGGGGGGGGGTTTGAGCTGTTTCTAATCGATACTTGGTGGGCTAGAGATATTACTTATGCCCGTTCCTAGACTATCGAGAAGTGGGTCATGGAATGGGTGCGGCTTCAAAGAACAACTTTTAATCGAAGAAATGCTACGGGAGAAAAAGGGGGAACTGGCATGGCGATACTAATAAGAGCAGTATAGTTTAATGTAGCCAGGTCACAAGATTTCAGTTTGATATCACATGGCTATTTGTGTAGAGAGAGAGAGAGAGAGAGAGAGAGAGAGAGAGAGAGAGATTTATGCCTCATATATTATAGAAAGATTTAATGATTTAAAGGTTTAATATAGTAATAGGCTATAGAGATATTTTCCTGATACTCGTACTTAATGTAATGCATTGTATGTCGTGTAAAGAAAGCGAACTATATTTCACGAATTTAATGCATAGTACTAGTAGTAAAGGGCGAAATAATTCACCAGGAATGTAATGCTAGATAAATTCCAAGTCATTCAAGAGATAGTGAAAGATGTATGAAGCATATGTTCGAGAGAAGGGGGAGAGCGGTTTTAAGGGAGTTTTTTGTGTTTTTTGTGTATTTTATGTAGTCGAAAGAAATTACTTCAGGAATTTAGTATTTTATGAATGTCATTTATTAGAGGGATATTATAAAAGATTTTGGGTGGGTTTAATACATTGAGTATTTTTTATAATGTTGATTTATTCTAAACGGGTTTATAGAGGACTAGATGAGACATATTTCCTCTTAATATAAAGACGTATAAGAGATTTGCATATATTTCAAGAAAGATACAGAAACGAAGACAATTTACCATGTTGCAAAAGGGACTTGGTTCTCGAAGCATTGCGGAAGAACGCTGTGGTTTTTTTAAATATAGGTTTTATCCCCCAAGCGTTGTCATTTTGTTGCGGAATTGAATGTGTATTTCTAACCCAGTGGTCACGAATAATACCCGAGGGGAATTTCAAGACGCGTATCCTTGTGCTGCGGGATATGCAGTTTGTATGCGTGGTTGGCACTGGCGGTCAAATACTTTCTCTGCGGTTACTTGGCCTTTCCTTAATAAAAACTCCGAATTGGCGTTTTCTTAAAGATGGGGGAACTGACATCAGTCATTTAAATGTGCGATGATTAACCTACTTAGATGGTAATTTAAAAATGGGGATTAGCGGTTGAAAATGTTCTTTTGTCTTCATAAGCGGTTGAAAATGTTCTTTTGTCTGCATAAGCGGTTGAAAATGTTCTTTTGTCTTCATCAGCGGTTGAAAATGTTCTTTTGTCTTCATCAGCGGTTGAAAATGTTCTCTTGTCTGCATAAGCGGTTGAAAATGTTCTCTTGTCTTCATAAGCGGTTGAAAATGTTCTTTTGTCTTCACAGTTTACAATCTCTTTGTTTTGTCCTAATGCTCTTATGATACAACGGCAGATAGCAGTTCCGTGTAGCATTCGATTCATTTCTTATATGGCCTGGTTATTAGGAGAAGTAATTGATTCTAAGGTTAATCATATGTCAGGGTCATGCAATGAGAGCTTTGCGTGCTAACTTGGTATACTATTTATAAAATATGTCGAACTTAGTTCGTCTCTACGCCTCAT
Organism: Palaemon carinicauda; assembly: GCF_036898095.1. Classification (NCBI taxonomy): domain Eukaryota; kingdom Metazoa; phylum Arthropoda; class Malacostraca; order Decapoda; family Palaemonidae; genus Palaemon; species Palaemon carinicauda. Next base: position 49,882,353 of record NC_090768.1, read on the forward strand.
GGAGTCATTAACGAGATTGCAAGCGACCTTCTGCGCTTTTTTTTTTTTTTTTTTTTTTTTTTTTTTTTTTAAAGGGGTTGCTTCCATAAATGTTATGTCTATTTAATGAGAATTGCAATATGAGCCTTTATTTTTTGGAACGATAATAAAAACTCAATGTTAAATGAAAGAATATTTCCCCTATATTCTGACAACGTAATTGGAGAATAGATTAATATGATTAGAAAAAATATTTTAATTATTTCTGTTTTGGTGAATGGTAATCGTATAGGTTTGTTCTTGCTTTTAATTAATAAAAGTAGTTAAAATAATAAAAACATGACGGTCTCGTGTTAATAGCTGAAGCAATAAGTAGTGGTAGTTTTGTGAGGATGGTGTAGCTTTCGTTAGCTCTTGAAAGATAAATTTCACAAGGTCCCATTCACTAAATTATGATAAGGATAATGTAGTTTGTATTTACATATAGTGATGCATATTAATTTTAAATTCTCTCTCTCTCTCTCTCTCCTCTCTCTCTCTCTCCTCTCTCTCCTCTCTACTCTCTCTCTTCTCTCTCCCTCTCCTCTCTCTCTCTCTCTCTCTCTCTCAACTTCAGTTATCTTTAGTGCAATTTATTCAGATCGTTTTAGGGTTATTTCCAATGGTTTTAGCTGGAGTTCGTTCATTTTATATTCTTTATGAAAGTAGCATACGAAAACACTTTAGTTCGAAGGAATAAAAGAATTTCGGATGGAAAGTCCTTATAAGCAGTTTTCACTTGAAAAGTTCTATTCATTCGGACTGTTGTGTTTTTTCTATATTACTTAGTTAACTTTTTTTAACCTTCAAACCTCTTTAGAAACTGTTTTTTTTTTTTTTCATAAATTTTTAGTTTTACTACACTAGCAGATTCTTTTTTTTTTCCTTCTTCACTTTTCACTTATACTGGAGGGGGGGGGGGGGTATTCTCTTTCGCACCTTCCAAATTGTCAGTCAACTTCGACCCCAATTTTGGTTCTCATTATCCTCTTTATTACGAAAGTCGCTTGACCTTATGGAACTGTGGCACAGTGAACCCACCTCTTCCAATCAAAGCGATCTTGCAATTAATTTCGTTCAGCCAGGTAATAACCATTTTATACCACAGTAGATATAATTTTCCTCATACTGTACTAACATTGTTACAATACATTCCAGCAAACTGTCCAGCCTTACCCTTGACAATGAACCTACCAGTTATCCTTCCAATACCCTATCTTATAACTTTGGATTCATACTGATAATACTACCATCATATACCTTTAAACTATGATAAATGCACATACAGTCTCAGAAACTTTATACTCCCTCTCTTCAAGCTTGGACTGAATGAACTAACTGTTTCTAAATTCACACAATTCAATTTCAGTGACACCATCCTTGAATGAACACATTTGTATCCTGTCACACATCTCTTCTACAGTTTACATGACACACCAATATTTGTGTTCTTCCAACCCCAACTTCCGTCTGCAGCACCAGACACACAATCGCTTCCTGTCCATTACACCTTGTGCTTTTACTTTCCTTTGACTAGGGGCCGGACAGCTAAGCTAGTTCTCTCTAAATATATACAACTATTATACATTTATTCTCATATATATCATAGCTTTGCATATTCAGAACCCCATAAAACTCGAAGCCACAGCAATGTGATTTGTGTTTTTGTTAGTAGTATAACGGATGTTATGAAAGAGTGTCCAAATTCATTAAAAGTGAAATTCCTCGTCATATTTGAGGGTCAGTGTTATTATGGGGGATGTCGGTGTTCTGCTGGAAAGGAAAAATGTGTCGTGAGGTGTTTTCTCTCTCTCTCTCTCTCTCTCTCTCTCTCTCTCTCTCTCTCCTCTCTCTCTCTTCTCTCTCTCTCTCTCTCTCTCTATATATATATATATATATATATATATATATATATATGTGTGTGTGTGTGTGTGTATATATATATATATATATATATATATATATATTATATATATATATATATATATATATATATATATATATATATATATATATATGTGTGTGTGTGTGTGTGTGTGTATATATATGTGTATATATATATATATATATATATATATATATATATATATATATATATATATATATACATACATATACATATACATATTACATATACATACACACACACACAATGTATATATGTGGGTGGGTGGGGCCGCTCGTGAGTGATGGCCATGAGGGTAAATGTATCATCAAAATGGGACATCCATCTAATTGTATCTCCCTTTCATTTTGATGTAAAATAAATTATATGAATATTGTACAAGCGTTTATAGTTTACATTTACGTTGCCAGGGAGAGATAGATAAATAGATAGAATGAGATTGCTGTCATTTTTAATGAAAAGAAATCCTCCCGGTCATGTTTGTGTAACTTAGGAAATTTGTAATGATATAGAGATTACGTTGTTTCAGTTTTATAACTTTTAATTATACGGGATGTATTTTCGTCTTTTCTCCCATAAGATAGAAGATGCATAAGTGGCATGTTTTATCTGACTCCGCTTAATTTTTCTCTAGTACTGATCATGCCTATATCAAGGGTACTCGTACTGTTTCTTGGTTTTTATAACGGCTATTGCATATAGAAAGTCATGTTCTATCTTAACCATTCGGAAAGTTGTAATAAATGACTTGCAAGTCGTGGTAATCACAATTGTTGCTCCCAAGTTTTTTCTGACTCCGAGTCTCCTCCCTTCGCTGTGATTCTGTCTAGAACTCAGAAGACACACATTCGTAGAGAACAAGCATTATCAATATATTTTATCTCTATTTATCTCTAGTGTCCTCGTGACCTCTATCTTGGCATAGCGGAAGTTATTTGCCTCTGTTATCTGTCCTGGTGACGGATGGCGGTTCCCTTTTGGACCGCTTTAGTCATGTCCTTGTGGAAGCCCTTCCCCTTCTACATGTCTCTTGTGGGGAGGGGGGAGTTTTCATCTATTATTTATTTGCTACATCATTGCCGCCCTTCGCTTTCATAATCATTATTATTGGTACGAGTTTTTTTACGTCCTTCTTTTGTTCTTTTGGGTGATTTTTCGATATTGAAAGATTTGAAAGTTATTGAGGACAATTTTATAACCTTAGTGTCAAGGGATTGTGAGGAAAATTATAACGAAAACTATCTCCTCTAAAGATTGTGTTTGATGATAAAATAGGGAAAGTAGTCTCGATTTGTTTTCCTCCGATAGCAATCAATATGATTGTTTGCACATTATCAGTTCTTTCCTCATACAATATCTGTTGTAGAGGAATTAACGAAAGATATAGAACTCATACTGTTATTTGATTATGTTCGGTCATCTTTAGTAGATCGCATCGCTATATTAGCTACGAACTTCTTTTCCTGATTGTCTGTTTTGTGCAGGAAATTCGACCTAATGCAAAATTCACCTTTGGTTGAATAACTTTGAAGTTTATAGAGTAAGTTGGATCACTGATGGTGAAATGGACCATTCTTGGGACAATTGTTTCTGCAGGAAAATACTGTCACGCCCATCTCCGAGGAGAGACATTTTGTCTGTTTATTTTTGCGAAGACCTTTCTTGTTGACGGAAATAGGTCTGTTCGCAATGTCAATTCCCGTCCTTCCCCTTTTCCAAGAAAAATGGTTTTTGTTGAGGTCACGCATCACACCTGAGAGGGAAGGTGTGTTCTTGTCACACGCCATGGTGTCCTCATTTTCTGTTCTCTTTGTTCTGAGACGGCCTTCTTTCCCTCCTTCCTTCCTATGTATGTTTGGCCACAATCCCTAGCGCGCAAAGCCGTATCGAACGCAATCTGCGTGACAGGAATTCCATGCGTATTGAGGTCAGCCAGGATGGCCATGCATCACACAACAAAATTGATTGCTCTCCACCCTTTACTCTATAGCTAGTCCAAAAAGTAGGTCAGGTGGGCGAAGTTTGAGCCCTGAGTGGTAATCATGCTGCACAAATTTACCCTAACAAATAAATGACTCTCTGCATTTGTAATGTGCGCTCTCGACAATGTGTAAAGTATGTCTCAAATGTTTGAGCTGGGTTTATTGTCCTTTGGATTCTAGATTTCTGACTCAGGGGGGGTGGGGGGGGGGATAGATTACCTTATGGAAACAGAAGCGACTATAACTGCTGAGGCAAATGCTATCAGAGGGGTCTTCGTCCCCTCACCCTTTTCCCCCTGTATGACTCCAAAATGCAAAGTTTAAAATTATGAAAAGATGAAAACTATTTTTCAAAGTATTGAGGAAGAATTGCTTGGCTTTCATTTATACATCCACATATACTTTATTACTAAATTCTTCCAAAGAAACACCCCTCTGAAAAACGTCGAATGTTGCATGTTCTCCGAACGTCTGTCTTTTTGCCCCACTTAATAAATCAAGGACTAAATTAAGTTGACATTTAACCCTAGTAATTTTACATTGAGTGATAAGTGCCCGAGTCATTCCTCGGGTTATCATCTTATCAACCACGAGACTTCTTAAGTAGTAAGAAAAAGAATTTTATTAGTAGGGAAATTATCGCATTACCACATCTCAAGTTATGATATTTGCATATGATTTCTTACGTTAGACAGCGTTAAAAAGAGCTGACCAGGAAGACTACACGTTTGTCTCTGCCTGGTGTTTGCCAGTCGGGGGTTCGAGTCCCGCTCAGACTCGTTAGTGCCATTAGTGTCTGCAACCTTACCATCCTTGTGAGCTAAGGTTGGGGGGTTTTGGGGGAGCCTATAGGTCTATCCGCTGAGTCATCAGCAGCCACTGCCTGGCCCTCCCTGGTCCTAGCTTGGATGGAAAGGAGGCTTGGGCGCTGATTATATATAATATGGTCAGTCTCTAGGGCATTGTGCTGATTGCTAAGGCAATGTCACTGTACCTTGCCTCTGCCATTCATGAGCGACCTTTAAACATTTAAACTATTGCGGCACATTTAAGTTTTTTTTTTTTTTTTTTTTTTTTTTTTTTAGAGAGAGAGAGAGAGGGGAGAGAATGTTTTAACTCCATATAATTTCTAGACCGTAAATTAATCTATCATTTAGTACTGTATTAGTGACATGTATTTGCAATATGGAAATACTCAACCTACTCTTGATATAGAAAGTTTTTTAATTATAGTATTGCTAATTCAAAATAAGATTTCGGAAATTATATAGACAAAAATTTGTAAGTAATTTTTCGAAAATCAAATGTGAACCTGTAGATTTTTTCATATATTTCCAGATCCAGTTATTGTAATATTTTATTATGATTAATACGGTATAAACCTTTATGTTATGTAATCTTTCTACGAATATGCTACTATAATCTATGTAAACAATATATATATATATATATATATATATATATATATATATATATATATATATATATATATATATATATATATATATTATTGATATTCAAGTTTATATACCCCAAGGTGCCTTCAGATATCGTTAGCATATGATTTCCATCCAGTCTTTTCGGATGAGATCCCAGTCCCTATTGTGCCTTCCTTCTCCCCCACAGTCGACTAACTACCAAATACACACTTTACAATCTAGTTCAAGAGGCAAACTTGGATTCAAATGAAAGTGAATGAATCCAAAGTTTGTAGTATTGAACAGCAAAACATCAGTGTTGCCAGATGGGTTAGACTAAAAATCCCCAAAACTCATGATAAAATATCCCTAAAACAGCGCAAAAATCCCCATTATCACAATTATACTTTCTTCTGATCCTGTAGGCTTTACTAATGTATTAATTACTCACTGTACTTCAAGCAAATGAATTGCAACAATAGAAAGGAAATATAAATTACTCACTATACTTCAAGCAAATTAATTGCAACGATAGAAAGGTTTACTCATCCTTGTTTCTTCATCACAGAAATTTGTACGGAATATCCCCATCAGACACCAAAAATCCCTAAATCTAGTGATAAATCCCCATACCTAGCAACACTGTCTGTCCCCTTCAGACGGAAATAGAACCGGCTCTCTTGACGATAATTCAATGCAATGGTTTATGTACCGTTTCTCATTATTTGGTAAAGATTACGTAATTCTTTTATCTACATCAGATGACCTAAAAGATATTTGTATTAGGTTATTTGGAATGAATTAAAATTATATGTCGTAATAGATTATAATTCTGCTCCTGATAATATAGATAATGAGTTGTTGTTTGAAAAAGTAATAAGAATGGTAATATTTTGTATCAGTTTTACGATATATCTTTGTTATTATTATTATTATTATTATTATTATTATTATTATTATCCAAGCTACAACCTTAGTTGGAAAAGCAAGATGCTATAAGCCCAGGGGCTCCAACAGGCAAAAATAGCCCAGTGAGGAAAGGAAATAAGGAAATAAATAAACGAAGAGGACAAATTAACAATAAATCATTCTAAAATAAGTAACAACGTCAAAACAGACATGTCATATATAAACTATTAACAACATCAAAAACAAATATCTCATAAATAAACTATAAAAAAAACTCATGTTAACGTTAACGTTATCCATATTCTTTGATAATTGTTATTACTTGTACGCTTTATTGTACCTGTATGCAATAAATTACATATTCATTACAAACAGAACTACTGTATATGAAAAGATAGTTGTATGAGGTAATGTAGGTAGATTGTTATTTCATCCCTTCATATTAAGTTTACCCTCAGATACCATATTCATATTAATATTACTATTTAAAAATAACGAAAACACTTTAAACAATATACTCTTAGGGGCTGTCTAAGGCAAGAGCCCGTGTCTTTCACAACGGTAAGGCAATCTGACAGACAGACAGACAGATTGTTATTTTATTCCAACTGTAAGAAGACCCATGAGGGTATGTAGAAGGTCGTAGGAACAGTATTTCTCAGTGATTTATCTTTCACTGGAAGTACTGTAGACTTCCATTGAGGTTTCGATAAATTTTCATATTCTATTTTTCCCTATTGGAGCCTTTGGGCTTATAGCATCTTGCTTTTCCAACTAGGGTTGTAACTTGGCTGGTAATAATAATAATAATAATAACCATCTAATAGTTTTGAAACTTGAAAAAATTTAACCTGGTTCAGTGTTTACTCCATGCTTAACATGATAAATTCTCATTGAATTTTCTACTTCTAAATTTCAAACTCGACATTCAAAAACGTCTGGTAGTACTTTTCAGCCTTTCAAAATATTGAAGGCTGACTATGCCTATAGTCAATTCTTTTTAGTAAGGCAGATTTGCACCGACTCGCAGGGTCGCCCTTTTAGCTCGGAAAAGTTTCCTGATCGCTGATTTGTTGGATAAGATAATTCTAACCAACCAGATAGCAGGAAACTTTTCCGAGCTAAAAGGGCACTGCTGCGAGTCGCGGTGCAAATGCGCCTCATTAAAAAAAATTGAGTATAGTTAATTTACGATTTTCTACCTGATGGTTTCCTTTTTGAGACGTCTTCTCGACAAAAGTTGTATATATTTTATATTTCAATTATTGATATTTTAACATAAGAACTTCTAATATATATATATATATATATATATATATATATATATATATATATATATATATATATATATATATATATATATATGACTGGAAACCAATGTCTGCTTCACATTAAGCTACACAAAGGCATGAATTTTTACTCCAAAATTCAGAGACTTTAACTTCACAGCTCAAAAATGAAAAAATCAAGGTCCTTAAACCATTGTTGAATCTAAAAGTATGGTCTAATATTTAAATGATTGTAGAATTCAGAGTTCATGGAGCATCCCTTCACCACTGAAAGCTTACTTTTTATTTTAACATTATAATTACATCATGGTAACTATGACAAATTTTCACAATTCATCATATTAGACTTATTATTTTATTTCCATGTGAGTGATCAAATATCCTTGTGGAATGATCTTCCTAATCGGGTAGTTGAATCAGTAGAACTTCAAAAGCTCAAAGTTGGAGCAAAGATTTTTATGTTGACCAGGCTGACATGAGTCTTTTTATAGTTTATATATGACATATCTGTTTTTGATGTTGTTAATAGTTTATATAGGACATATCTGTTTTGACTCTGTTACTGTTTTTAGAATGATATATTGTTGATTTATTATCATCATTTATTTATTTCCTTATTTCCTTTCCTCACTGAGCTATTTATCCCTATTGGAGCCCTTAGGCTTATAGCATCTTGCTTTTCCAACTAGGGTTGTAGCTTGGCTAGTAATAATAATAATAATAATGATAATAGTAAAGTTACACTAAATGAATCTATCGTTTAAAGTACTGTATTGTGAATCATATATCATAGTACAGTACTGATATTTAAAGCACTATTAAAGCTTTTTATTAGTTATATGTCTAAGCTCTTATACTGCTTTTATCGATCATGAATGCAGTACAGTACAGTATTGTAAATTTCAAGTGTTCAGTTCGTCAGGAACATATCAGACAGACAAAAATATACAACTTTTATTTTGATTTCATAGTAATGTATACTGAATGGTCCATACTATGGATCCTGATGTGCAGACTTGCAATATGGTTGAAACATTACTGTACTGTAGTTTGAAGGTTATGAGAACAACAAAATTATGAGAGAGAGAGAGAGAGAGAGAGAGAGAGAGAGAGAGAGAGAGGAGAGAGAGAGGAGAGAGAGAGAGAGAGAGAGAGAGAGACTACTGTAGTTTGAAGGTCTTGAGAACAAACAAATTATGAAAGAGAGAGAGAGAGAGAGAGAGAGAGAGAGAGAGAGAGAGAGAGAGAGGAGAGAGAGAGAGAGAGAGAGAGAGAGAGAGAGAGAGAGAGTACTGTTGTTTGAAGGTTATGAGAACAAAAAAATTATGAGAGAGAGAGAGAGAGAGAGAGAGAGAGAGAGAGAGAGAGAGAGAGAGAGAGAGAGAGAGAGACTATTGTAGTTTGAAGGTTATGAGAAAAAAATATGAGAGAGAGAGACTACTGTAGTTTGAAGGTTATGAGAACAAAAAAATGATGAGAGAGAGAGAGAGAGAGAGAGAGAGAGAGAGAGAGAGAGAGAGAGAGAGAGAGAGAGAGAGAGAGAGAGAGAGAGAGACTACTGTAGTTTGAAGGTTATGAGAAAAAATATGAGAGAGAGAGAGAGAGAGAAAGAGAGAGAGAGAGAGAGAGAGAGAGAGAGAGAGAGAGAGAGAGAAGACTACTGTAGTTTGAAGGTTATGAGAAAAAAATATGAGAGAGAGAGAGAGAGAGAGAAAGAGAGAGAGAGAGAGAGACTATTGTAGTTTGAAGGTTATGAGAAAAAAATATGAGAGAGAGAGAGAGAGAGAGAGAGAGAGAGAGAGAGAGAGAGAGAGAAGAGAGAGAGAGAGAGAGAGAGAGAGAGAGAGAGAGTGTGTTAACAACTGTATACAATACAGTATAAGGTGTCTATTGTGACCCATTAAATTTTATATTTTTTTTTCACTTCTCATACTTTGTTTGAATTATTTTTTTTTGCATTTTCTATTTTATTTTATTTTGGTAGTTTTTATTAAGTTTTATCTAGTCTAAGAATATGGTACATTACAGTATATTGGTTTCATTAATTAGATTTTTTTTTGTGCATTTCATTTTCAGGCCCTACGTGTGATGCGCCATTTCCCTCCCGAGATGAGAGTGATGACAGCTGTACGATTCAGTAAGGCTCTCTACGCCCAAATTGTTGCAAATCGGTATGCCCCTGACGTCAGGACTGGATGGGACCTTCCGTTACCTGCTCATCCTTCCTTCAAGGCTCATGATCTTGGCATGAAACTGGTCAGTCACTTATGCTATAAGTTACCTGAGAAATTGGGCTACACTTGATGTATATAAAGGGTAAATTTTTTTTTTTTTTTTTTTTTTTTTTTTTTTTTTTTTTTTTTTGTATATGACTTGCACACCTCTATCCTTGCTGAGGCCTGACTCCAATGAGATTACCTTGGTATGGATACCTCGATAAAATAACCATTTCTTATTGTAATTAATTACTTATTTCAAACAAATATGTAAAAAGTTGGAATTTGCTATACTCAATAAGTGCCTAGAGTTTGAGAAGGGTATCTGATAGTAGAGTTGACTACAAGAAACCTGTACACAATTTAGAATCTGCCTTCTGAATGAAATCTGTTGAATCTGCCAGTCTTGAAGTTCAAGTTTTTTAGTTTCAGAAGAAACAGGGGTTTACCAACTATGCTTTACTTTTTTTTTATTTGAGGGTTTATTTTCATCTATCTATCTATATACCAAGGCACTTCCCCCAATTTTGGGGGGTAGCCGACACCAACAATGAAACAAACAAAAAGGGGACCTCTACTCTCTATGTTCCTTCAGCCTAATCAGGGACTCAACCGAGTTCAGCTGGTACTGCTAGGGTGCCACAGCCCAACCTCCCACATTTCCACCACAGAAGAAGCTTCATAATGCTGACTCCCCTACTGCTGCTACCTCCGCGGTCATGTAAGGCCCCGGAGGAAGCAGCAGGGCCTACTGGAACTGCGTCACAATCGCTCGCCATTCATTCCTATTTCTAGCACGCTATCTTGCCTCTCTCACATCTATCCTCCTATCACCCAGAGCTTTCTTCACACCATCCATCCACCCAAACCTCGGCCTTCCTCTTGTACTTCTCCCCTCAACTCTTGCATTCATCACCTTCTTTAGCAGACAACCATTTTCCATTCTCTCAACATGGCCAAACCACCTCAACACATTCATATCCACTCTAGCCGCTAACTCATTTCTTACACCCGTTCTCTCTCTCACCACTTCGTTCCTAACCCTATCTACTCGAGATACACCAGCCATACTTCTCAGACACTTCATCTCAAACACATTCAATTTCTGTCTCTCCATCACTTTCATTCCCCACGACTCCGATCCATACATCACAGTTGGTACAATCACTTTCTCATATAGAACTCTCTTTACATTCATGCCCAACCCTCTATTTTTTACTACTCCCTTAACTGCCCCCAAAACTTTGCAACCTTCATTCACTCTCTGACGTACATCTGCTTCCACTCCACCATTTGCTGCAACAACAGACCCCAAGTACTTAAACTGATCCACCTCCTCAAGTAACTCTCCATTCAACATGACATTCAACCTTGCACCACCTTCCCTTCTCGTACATCTCATAACCTTACTCTTACCCACATTAACTCTCAACTTCCTTCTCTCACACACCCTTCCAAATTCTGTCACTAGTCGGTCAAGCTTCTCTTCTGTGTCTGCTACCAGTACAGTATCATCCGCAAACAGCAACTGATTTACCTCCCCTTCATGGTCATTCTCGCCTACCAGTTTTAATCCTCGTCCAAGCACTCGAGCATTCACCTCTCTCACCACTCCATCAACATACAAGTTAAACAACCACGGCGACATCACACATCCCTGTCTCAGCCCCACTCTCACCGGAAACCAATCACTCACTTCATTTCCTATTCTAACACATGCTTTACTACCTTTGTATAAACTTTTCACTGCTTGCAACAACCTTCCACCAACTCCATATAACCTCATCACATCCCACATTGCTTCCCTATCAACTCTATCATATGCTTTCTCCAGATCCATAAACGCAACATACACCTCCTTACCTTTTGCTAAATATTTCTCGCATATCTGCCTAACTGTAAAAATCTGATTCATACAACCCCTACCTCTTCTAAAACCACCCTGTACTTCCAAGATTGCATTCTCTGTTTTATCCTTAATCCTATTAATCAGTACTCTACCATACACTTTTCCAACTACACTCAACAAACTAATACCTCTTGAATTACAACACTCATGCACATCTCCCTTACCCTTATATAGTGGTACAATACATGCACAAACCCAATCTACTGGTACCATTGACAACACAAAACACATATTAAACAATCTCACCAACCATTCAAGTACAGTCACACCCCCTTCCTTCAACATCTCAGCTTTCACACCGTCCATACCAGATGCTTTTCCTACTCTCGTTTCATCTAGTGCTCTCCTCACTTCCTCTATTGTTATCTCTCTCTCATTCTCATCTCCCATCACTGGCACCTCAACACCTGGAACAGCAGTTATATTTGCCTCCCTATTATCCTCAACATTCAGCAAACTTTCAAAATATTCCGCCCACCTTTTCCTTGCCTCCTCTCCTTTTAACAACCTTCCATTTCCATCTTTCACTGTCTCTTCAATTCTTGCACCAGCCTTCCTTACTCTCTTCACTTCTTTCCAAAACTTCTTCTTATTCTCTTCATATGACTGACCCAATCCCTGACCCCACCTCAGGTCAGCTGCCCTCTTTGCCTCACGTACCTTGCGCTTTACTTCCACCTTTTTCTCTCTATATTTTTCATACTTCTCTATACTATTACTCTGCAGCCATTCTTCAAAAGCCCTCTTCTTCTCTTCCACTTTCACCTTCACTCCTTCATTCCACCATTCACTGCCCTTCCTCATGCTGCCTCCAACAACCTTCTTGCCACATACATCACTTGCAATCCCAACAAAATTTTCTTTTACTAACTTCCATTCCTCCTCTAAATTACCAGTTTCTCTTACTCCCACCTCATCATATGCCATTTTCAACCTTTTCTGATATTTACTTCTTACCCCCGGTTTTATTAGCTCTTCAATCCTCACTACCTCCCTTTTACATCCACCTACTCTATTCCCCCACTCTTTTGCTACAACTAATTTTCCTTCCACTAAAAAATGATCAGACATACCGTTAGCCATACCCCTAAACACGTGCACGTCTTTCAATCTTCCAAACATTCTTCTAGTTACCAACACATAATCCATTAATGCCCTTTCTACTACTCTTCCATTTGCCACTCTTACCCATGTATACTTATTCTTATCTTTCTTTTTAAAGAAGCTAGCACCTATTACCATCTCTTGTTCAACACACATGTCTACCAGTCTCTCACCACTCTCATTTTCACCTGGTACGCCATACTTACCAATGACACCTTCTACCTCTCCAGCGCCCACTCTAGCATTTAAGTCACCCATAACAACTACATAATTCCTTCTACCCAGTCCTTCTACACACCTAGTTAAATCATTCCAGAACTCATTCCGATCTTCTTCACTTTTCTCACTACCTGGCCCATACGCACTGACAAACGCCCAACATTCCCTACCCAACCTAACCCTTACCCACATTAACCTAGATGATATCTCCTTCCATTCCACTACTTTACCTGTCATCCATTCACTCAGCAATAACGCCACACCCTCTCTCGCTCTTCCCCTTTCAATCCCAGACACTCTACCAGACATTTCACCAAACATCACTTCACCCTTTCCTTTCATCTTTGTCTCACTCAAGGCCAATACATCCATCCTTCTACTTCTAAACATACTTCCAATCTCACATCTTTTACTCTCTATCGTACTACATCCACGCACATTTAAACACCCCAAAACTAGAGTGCGGGGAGCAGTCACTCTCCCCCCAGCTCCATCTCCTTGTCGATGTCTCGTAGGAATTTATATTTAAATCATGAGCATAAACTAGGTATTATGTTTCAAGTGTATACCTTCTGAAAATGTGAAAGCCTCATTATTTGGATAGGTACACTACATTTCCTTTTAAAAGCTGCTCAAGCTATAGATTTCTTGAGGTGCATTCAATATTTTTCCTTTTTGAATAACAGTCTTAATGAAAATATTGATAAAGATGTTTACAACATTGTTTGAGGAACCAATTAAAACAATGAAAGTGGGCCCAGTTTATTCAACTGCAACCTTTTCTTTCTCACAGTAAAAGTTATCACTCCAAAAAAGGGATTTTGACGAAGGAAAAATCTATTTCTGGGCTCAACCTGTGTCGCTCCGTGAAATGCTCCTTAAAACACCATTTCAAAGGTATAAATACTGCTAAATATACCAGAGATAAAAGTTGCATGGAATGCCAGGAATATACCCAGCTCGCTCACCCCTCAAGGGTGTCGGCATTAAAACTGGGGCGAGTGATACCACTACCAAAGGTCCCTTTCCAATTAGACTTCTCCCTCCTCAAAATCCCCCGTTACTACGAGGTGTCGTTCACTACTCATAGTTTCATACATGTAGATGATAATCATAGAAAGAGAAGAAAAATACCTTTTATAAATCTATGAGAAGTATAATGCCTGTTGTAGATTTTTACCATACATTGTTTATTATTGCTTTTTCTGCCCAAAATTATTGGTAGCTTGAATAGTATGAGAAGAAAATTATCAGTACCGGTTATTTGTATTTTCCATGCGGAATAATGAACTTTTTTCTGTTCAAGAAATTATTGGATGTGAAAGGAGATAAAGCTTTGTTGCAGACCATGTTTAAAAAATCAGTTTCATTCAAACCCCCCCCCTCAAAAAAAAGCCAATTACAACAGGTATAGCTATTTATTTGGGTTAAGCTTATTCCAACTACAGTATATTATTTTGATTATTAACATATTTTTCCCAAATAAATTTCCTAGAATGGATTTAAATTTTGGTTTAATATGTTACTACTGTGTTGTTAAAACATGTTTTTCTATTGTAATATTTTCGTTACAACAATTTTGTTGAATTTATCACAATAAAGAATATATATGAATGGGAGATTGCCTGTGCGAGAGACTAATTTCTATGGATCATAAGGGCCAGGTCAAAGCTATAACAAAAGGATGGTGTCAGCAATTTCCGGTGTAACTAGTGTACATAATTACAAATACCTTCATCCTTGATCTCATTTAAACATTATAGGCTTGCGGTTTTGAACTTCTAGTATGCACAGCTGGTGGTGTGACCCCTGTGTCCACACCTACATCAGAACCGTGCTCTCCAGAAGATGCTCCAACATCCAAACTAGATCTGGCAAACAACCCAAAATGGATTCGCTATCAACAGTCCCTGTCAGAAAAGGGATATTTTCGGGTATGGTCGACTTTATTCTGATTGATATACTGTATGTGGAATATTTATCATGTTTTCTGGCCTTTATGTTGCAGCCATACAGCTATTATTAAATCTAAAACACCTTTTTTCAGGGTGAGCTAGAAGGATCAAAATTATATAAGGAATTGGAGGACCGTGCTCAACAGTTTTTCATCACTAACATGCTGTCTGGTGATGGATCCAATGTTGGTGATACATTATCTGCTGGTGCTATCATAATTAAACTGCTTAGTAAAGTGAATATTGATTATGAATTCTACAAAGAAAGGGCCACTCGATTAGTTCCTGCTGATGGTTAGTATGCATGACACTTCTCTTGTTGCTAAAAGGTAATGCATTTCCTTGATACAAGTCTTTCCTTTAAAGATCAGGTTTGAGGTACACTTTTTTTTATGTGAAATTACATTGGAAAGTAGTAAACCATTAACTCTTAACACATAAAATCAAAGTGACATTACTTACTGGGCAAAAAATATTTATAGTAAAGTTTTGATTTTCAATCACCATTGTTCAAGTAACTGATATGATGAATTGAATTACAACAACAAGTGATTATTCTAGAAGACAAAAAATGGACGGCTGTATTAAATGAAAATATCTTCTGCAACTTTTATCCATTATTAACATAAAAACTCAGATTATACATGTCCAATAAGGTTTATCCAAGATTTATAATGCACAGAGTAGTAATTTTTGCAGAGGGAATAAATGTAATTTAAAATAAGCTCTTGAGTTTTAAGTTGAGACTTGAGTTTTGATTATGACAGTTTAGTTTTGGTGACCAATAGTTCACTGGTATTAATAAATATTTAGAGGACATATTTGGTATGAGTTGCAGTGTAATTTTTTGGGAGGACAAAAGATGTTAATGTTCCCTTTTTCTTGCAGATGATAGCTGGCTGAATATTACCCCTGATGCTTTGGATGAATGGTTGGAATCCAAATTCGGAACTAATGGTAATGAAGTACCAAAGGGAGCAAGCGAGGAGGAAGTTATGAATTCACTCTCAGCCTTTTTAGGTCATATGTCTGATTTGGAAGGTGCAGAAGTCCCTCAGGATTTGCAAGATCGTATTAGGAAACTTTCAACTCTGTCAACTCGGAAAAGTTCTTCAAGTAAAGGCAGAAAGGTTTCTAACCTTTCAGTTCACCCACAAGTTCGCAAAATCTCCAATCAGTCTAATATATCTGAATCATCTAACAGTTCTGAGATGTCATCCTTTTCAAACAAAGTTGATTTCAGTGCTGATTCCTTTACGGATGCTTTGGCAAATGTTCTAGGTAAGTTCCAATACCAAATATTTGTAAGATACATCCAATAGTACTTGCAATTATTATTCTTTTATTTTGAAGTCAGAATAGCATAAGATCATAAGCCGCAGTTGTTACCATGCATTGCAAGTATTGTCATCGTTAGTATTACGGATGGCTTGTTAGATGGTTAGCCATGTAAGGGGAACACTTGATGCAAAACGTTATATGATGGTGATGGTAATATTATTATTACAAAATTAATCTTATCATTGTTGTTATTATTAATGAAAGTTTAGCCACAGTACAAGTACTGTTTTAAATTTAATAAATGGAGGACTTTAATTTTACAGTACTCATTTTGTGTACACTATACAGTAGTAGATAAAACTTGTAATGGAGTTAATTTTGCGCAAGTGATATCATTCATGTATAAAACCTACAATTTACATTGTGGTGAACTGTGCTTTGTTTGTTTATGGTTTGCATGTGTTATTTTGAAAATTTGATAACATCTACAAATAGGAACATGTATGTGTATTAAAAATCCACAATTATGTATCGTTGTATGCTTTAGAAAAGCAGGAGCTTTCACTTCAACTGAAAAAAGTGCAACAGCCCCTGTATTGTTAAAATATACAACAATATATAACCGTGGTTTTTTAATACATGAGATTCTTAGACAGCATGGTGTTTTCTTCAAGTTATACGAACATATATTTTATGTATTTATGACAAACCATCAGATAACTAAGTATGTAAATTTAAAACCCAGAAATTTCCATTCAATATTATGGCTCATCAACCTTTATCTGAAAATAAAATTACATTATAGATTAGTTACTTTGCAATTAGAATATAAATACAGTAATCATGAATATGATAGGTTTCTAAGGTATGAAGATTTTTCTTGTATTGTAAAACTGCCTATTGCTATCATCTACAAGGCTGATTTGTGCTAAAAACACATTGCTTTATAATGAAAGTGTAGCACCCATGCACAGTTAGCAATCATTTTCATGCTGAATTTTGAGGGGTACCCAACACATTTCCAAGAAAAGTACAGTATCTGAAAATGCTGCTGCATTTTGTCACTCGCACTTTATTTTACATGAATATGTTCATGCTATTGATTGTTTTTTTTTTTTATCAATCATATCATTCCCTTACAGTACTTTGCAGTCTTGAATTTCCCCATTTTTTGGATGATTGAAGAACATTTATTCACACATGTTCCATTTAAATCCGCCAGTAGGAATCAATGATCCTCTTCACTTTTCATGTGCCAGGCTTTTTGCTTATTCATAGTTAATCACTATCCTTTTCTTTTCCCTTACACTTTTCATAATGAAAGAATACTTCTGGCACTTGTTGGTAGCAATGGTACTTCCTGTAGCACCTGTCTTATTCATTTTTTATTTTCTATTTTTTCCTAATTGAAGGCTCAATATACAAGTTTTCTTGTTTTTAAACCTTTGCATTTGGGATTTATGCATGATGATTAGTATCGAGTTGTTCTCATGTTAGCACAAAAAGTGATTTTTTTTTTTTTTTTGTTAACAATGTGTGCCAAATTGGAAGAGGTCAAGTCAAGGATATTGTTAGTGTCACTAGGCTGGGCTTTAATTCTTCTTATATAATTGCGTGCATCCTGCCAACATTATTCCTAAAAAGCAGGATATAGCCTCTGAAGGACCTTTACAACCCCTAGTTGTATTGGGTTATTAGAGATCTGTTGGTCTCAGACCTTTTCATCTTGCGTCTGTTCTCTCAAGCCTTGGTGAAAGAACTCCTGAGAAGTTTACTTCAGCAGCAAATAGACCAACTTTATCAGCTTAGACACCACATGCTTCTCCTTTATGGCAATCTCTACTCATGGTATGAGAAATCAGGGGTTCAGCTCCCCTTAGTAGAGATTGAGACAACAAAGAGCCCTGGATTCACCCTCAAGATACTCATGTCCTTTGACTCCCAAACGTACAACCTCAACAAGGATACATCAGCCATGCTTTTGACAGAGAAAAAATGGAAGGTGTTCAATAAATTCTTCTTTACCCCATGGGAGCTTTGGATTCAATGATATTGAGAATCTGGACAGAAGAGGAGGGCAATGATTTGGGTGGTAATAATCATCAGTTTTGGTAATTTCAACATGTACATTGGTAACCCCCAGAGTTTTAAGGCTTTAGACTGTGTGGTTGGGATCAACAGGCATTTCAAATTCAGCACTGCTGGCATATTTCTTAGTCCTGAAAGGGACAGGAGGTTAGTACCCATTCATCAATCTCGCTCTCAACCCCTATCAGGAAGAAAGGAGCTTCTTGACATTATTGGGCCTCAAAATTTATATATACTGTATGTGTAGTAGTCCGCTCATTATCAAGGAAATATATCTGCTTTGAATGGGTAAGAAAGGTAATTAGGGTTTTGGGCTGTGTGATTTGTCTTGGCTACTTGGATGGCTGGCTGGTGAAGGAGACAAGGGCAATATAGTAGCTTCAGCATTTAAATCCTCTTTGCATTCTGTGTCAGTTTTGGGCCATCGTCCCAGGAGAAGACTGATGTTTTTCTTCAACGTGTTCTACATACCTCAGCGTTAATGGCTTCTGTGGCTTAGTTGCACCATTCCCTGCTTTGTCCTCTCTTGTTCCATTAAAAGCTGACCCTGCACAGGTGTTTCAAGCTGATGTATCTTCAAGCTTACCTATCACAGTTATAGTCTAGTCTGCAGTGTTGCTTCAAGAATGAAATTGAGTTGTGGTATCATAAGAAATCTTGAAGGATCTAAAGTTGTGGTTAGACCCTGGTCACCTCTAGGTAAAAGAACCCTCGAGTCTTTGTTTTCTTGATATCATATTCACAGTCATGTCAAATCATGGATGGAGGATTGCTCTTCTTGATTAGCAGGAAACAGGTACATGATCATAAGGCTTTCTTATTTGACCTTCTAGCATTTGTTATATCACTTGAAAGATAAGTTTGATTATAATTGCATACGACAGGGCAAATCAAAGTTTGAATCTCTTTGTCAGTTGGCTAGCAGTTTGGCAAGAATGTCAAAGTTAATCCCAGGAAAGAGCCGAAGGAGACTAGTTCTGTCATTAGAATGAAGGGCTAGGTCCAGAAGTATGTAAGTCATTTAGGCAACTCTGGTGTGCGTCATTGTTATATCTGAGTTGCAAACTTCCACTCTAGTGTTTAACTTATCCAGACCCAATGGCTTGAAATTAGGATGTGATGTTTTAGTTATGGAATAACATAGTTTTTTTTATACTTTTTCACCATTCAGTCTCATCAGGCAAGCTTTAACAAAGCTCAAGACCTATTACCACATGATGGTGTTAATTGCTCCCTTTTGACCTAGGCTAGATTGGTTTGTAGATCTTTTTGAATGTTGGAGGTCAGTCATAGAAGTCTCAAGGTGGAAAAGGCTTGTCAAGTAGCCTTACTAATGAAGTTCCTTGGTAAACTCTAGCTATCCTGTCTACATGACCGGAGATTGATAAGCAAAGCTTTAGAGTCCAAGGATTTTCTCAGATGAATCTGCAGCTCTTGCATGATCTTTCCTTACCTGTACTACAAATTTTGCCCATCCACAAGGAGTATATTTGTGCAGTAAGAGGGACACGCTGTCAACTCAACCTTTAATATGTTCACCAATTTTGTTTTTGTCATACCACATGAAGAGGCTGTATATTTCTGTGACTAGAGAGTTTAAAGCCATTCTTAAGAGCTTAATAGAATATACATGACTGCATTATATCTCATGACCTGAAATGGTTAATAATAATTTCTTTGAAGATATACTTTGAAGGGGGATTCAGCCACCCAAACATTACTTTTCAATGTTTAGGGGGAGTCTTATTTAAACTCTTTGAAGGGTATTGGGTTCATAATGGTGACCCAGTTGGCATATGTATGAATAACTATACTTGTTTCAAAGAAGGAAAGACTATGTCTAGGGTCATGTGAGAGAGTGATTATGAATAAGGTGGTTGATGAGTTCTTATGAAACTTTCACCTGTTTTGTTTCAAGAAATAACTTTTAATCCCCAGAAAATTATTCAATAAGTCTTGCTAAGTAGCATATTACATGTGTTTGTTAAATGGGTACTTATAACAGAATAAGTGATTATCAGTTTAATGTATTTTTTGCGGATATAAAAATACTTCAGTGGTTACTAAATGTCTATTGTGTGGTTTGTTCTTTATACAAGACTATGAAAAATAAAAATTATAAAATAGTCATGCAGCTTCACATCTTTGGCTAACAGTGATTCAAAATGTAGATTGCCTGGTTTGATGTACAGACTGTGTTTATTGTTAGTGGAAGCTGTTCTCACGCACCTGTTTGCAAATTGGCTTTCTTTTATTGAGTAATTCTACTTTGCAGAATTTGGGGTTCCAGAAGATGATTACTGGAATAACTCTGAGGATGAATCATCTGGAATGAGCAGCTATGGAGAAGAAGACTTGGGTGATGGAGGTTTAAGTCGCAAATCTTCAAATACTTCTCAAAAATCGTCAACATCTGCGTTTTCTGCAACTTCTTCCGGTGTTGATACTCAAATGAAAGAATACATGAAAGAAATGGAGCGAGAGTTGGCTGCTACAAACCTTGGGAATACCTTTGCTTCAAATGAAGATGATGGCGATGATGAATTTGATGACGTTGAAAACTTTGAACCTGTAAAGGTTGATATGAGAGCTGTGCAGGATTTAGTGAAAACATACACAGCACAGAATGGTATGCCTGGCCCAGCGTCATCTCTTCTTGGCTCAGTTGGAATGAAACCTAAAACAAAAAAGTAGAAGTTTAAATGTATCTGCTTAATTTTGTAATATAATGTATCAAATTGAGTATCATGTGTCAGGAACCATCATTAAAATCATTCTGATGAGACTTGAAGGTGCACTTAAAACTGGTAGTGTTTTGTGTCGTCGTGTAATGTGTCACCAGTAGTGAGACATATCAGTGAAAAGTTTTAATCATTATAGAGTATTAACAATGCACTTAAGAGGACTGCTGTGTCGAGACTTTGCTGGTGCCCATTGGGCCTATTGTCATATATTTGTAAAATTTTGAGTACATACTTTTGAAGCGGTGCATTAATGGTTTGCTCAACTGTGATTTATTTTAAGTTAAGATTATGTCCATTTTTCTCAATTGTAATGAAGAGTATTTGATATTAGCTCCAACAATTATGACATGACTTTCCCTTCAGTTTAGTGCTGATAAACTTGAAACTTTGTTGAAGGGAAATCAATTCTGGACAGTATCTTAAGGTCACCTTCATGTGATAGTAAGAAATGGGTATTATATTTCTACTGGGTTTTACCCATAGAAGCTGAAACGTTTTAGTCCATTGTATGGCATTATTAATACTTAAGATTAATTGGCTTTAGACCAATAAGTATTTTGATAATCAAGATAACATATTTGTGGTCATGAACGAGAGGCATTCTTAGGTTAGTGATTAACTGATACTCATGGAACTTCATAATTGAATTCATATATAATATATTGATTCAAAACTGTAAATGCTAAAATTATGAGTAAACAATATTTTACACTTCTTTCTTGACTATCTTCTCTAAAGCTAAAATTAAGCCTTTAGGATAATTCATTGTATTATAATTTATTTTATTTAATTGGCTTATTTATTGACGAAAGTACATTGGGTACCTGTGCAACATGAAGCTTTATTCATTAAACCATTTTGATAGTTTTCACTTTGATAAAGATGTGCATAATTTCTTTACTCTTTCACCAAGATAATATTAGTTGTAATGTAATTTGCTCAAGACTTTTAATTTCATCTCATGTATGTTTATAAGTAGTTTTTTGTGTAATCTTGAGCTTTTCCTGTAGCAAAATTAATTAACGATGTGTACTGTATATCTACTTCTATTAAAGAAAATTTTTTGTATCTTTGGCTATAAATATACAATATAGGCATTATGTATTTTGTTATACCCTTGGGTACTCTTCTATTTTTTTTTTTTTTTTTTTTTTTTTTTTTTTTTTTTTTTTTTTTTTTTTTTTTTTTTTTTTGTTGAGAAGTATGAGTTTAAACCTATATATCAATCATAAAACATCTTCATTGCAGCAAGGTTACTTGTCATTTACCTTCTGATCCTACTTTCCAAGCTTTTTTACTATGTACTGTACTGCACGAGTAGAAGCTTGGTATGTTGAAGTAGTGTGCTGGTAGTACACAGTTTTAACTTGCATAAGAAGAGGTATTATATTCCATGGTAAATTAGAAAATAATAAAGGTTAATAAATAAAGGACTACTTTATTGGGCTTAGTAATTGATATTAGAGCTACAGTATTGTGGATTCAAACTCTGATAAGGTCTTATATGGAACCTCATTCAACTTTATATATTTAAGTAATATACAGACCACTGCCTTAGTAAAACATAGTATTGTACTTCAGTACAAAAATGTGTGTGACCAAGATTTTACATAAAATGTTTTGTTGTTCAAAATCATGGGAATGCCCTTTTAGTGAAGAATATTTCCAATCTCTCACTGTCTCCTTATTTATCTGTGCTTATGATTTTCAATTGCTTACTTTTTCATGTTTGAACTGAATACATAAAAGTGTTTCACTTCTCACATAAATTTTGTATTATTCCAGGATCATCTTGTGGCAACCTTTTGACTTAAGCCAGCTTGCTTTTACCCCTTAGTGTTCCTAATGGAATTTGCCCTCTTTGCATGAAACTTACTGCTAGACCTAATTCACTCAGACTTCCTGGTAAGCCAAGTTTCATATTGTGTAGTTAGTTCTTTTACTCTTCCCATGCTGGGTTTCTGAATTGCAGTAGTTTTAATAGGATATATATTCCATGTTTAGATAATAGCTCATCTAAGTTTAACTATTTACATCTACATGTACAGCCTACCTACTTATTCATGACATGAGAATCTGCTTAAGAAATGTGTATAACTTATTTCTGCTGATGAATGCATGTATCTGAATGGATAACGTAGATTTGAAGGAAAATGTTTGGATATATGAAACATGAAATTATTTTTTATTTTGTTTTTGTATTGCACAATTCATTGTGTAACACCACAGTTGAAAATGAACTAACCACTTAGCAGGTCTATAATCTAAGAATTGACCAAGATCAAGTCCCATTAATAATAAAGCAGGTTGATGCTGTATTTATAGAATTATATTTTAGATGTTGCACTAACCCTAGATTTTGTGCCGATTAAGAAACAATGAACTACTAAATCATTTTTATACTGCTCACATTCTCAAGTTTGGTTAATTGCACTTAATAGTTTATATCAGAATCTTTAAGGAAAATAGATACTGTGTATAAGTAGCACTATATTGTACTGTTCTAAGAAGAAGACAGGGCATGATGTATGTAACTACTGAGCATTATCATCTTTATCATCCTTGGTAACTATGGAAAAAAAGGACTAAACATTAGAATAGTAAATATGCAATGCAAATACTAAGTAAATTATAGAAAAAAAAGTCAAGGAAAAATAGTGAAGTAAAAGAAGAAATTTTGAATAGAAAATTGTGGTAATTTTGTAAACCCAAGTTGCAAGGTGGCAATGAGGTCTCACTTTCATTTTGGCAAAAGGACTTAGAGGGGAGTGAATAAGAAGGAAATTTCCTTGAAAGGCTTGCATGTGCATAGCTATGGAAAATACAAATTGTTATTTAAAATTTGTGATTTGGTCCAATGCAGTGAGTTACCAAAAGGATGATGGTCATCCCTTTAACATACCAGTAGGTAACTCGTTTGTGGGACAAAGTTCCTTGTGAACCTTGCAGAAAACTTCTTTCTTTCCTGGGTAATGTCCTCTTACTGGTCCTGATAAGGAGCTAGGTTGATGGCATCAGCCACTTCCGAATCAATAACGCGTGTGATGAGGAAGATGGCAGGACCCAAGCCAAGGTTCATTTGGTAAAACGAGATGAAATCAAGGGAAAAATTTGTTCCTTACATAGTAGGGAGAATTTTGGAAAAATACAGTACTGTATACCTCAAGAGTGATGAGAAAATGTATTTGGCACATATAAGTAACGAGTAGGATTATATCAGTTCCATCCTTCCCTTTGATACAAGAAGATAAAGCAGTTGCTTCTTCCTAATAATGATTTTGTAAGATAAGAGTTCTTGTGTTTAGCCAGAAAGATGTCCAAGGATTTCTGAGTAAGTTGCCTCGGGTAGAACGTTGTGAAGGTGTTTTGTCATTTCTAGACATCAGACTTCAACACCTAAAAAGACGTTCTTTCTGAAGCAACGCTAATGATAAAGTTTTCTTACTTCATGAGTCTTCATGCAAGGAATGTGCTCACTTTCCTCATTAGATGAGTTATAAGCATGTTTAATTATTTCATTAACCCAGAAAGGAACTCTATTCCCTGACACTTCCTTTGTTTTGCCTATGCAAATGAAGAGTTGTCAATATTCGGGTCTATATGTGTTGAGTCCTCTTCAGATAGCGCCACAGCAACCTCTTGAGACAGAGAATCGTCTTCTCTCAGTCATTACAAGAAATATCATGGAAATGGAATCAAGAACGATTCGAACCTAGCTTTGGGAATTGCAAGATTCAGCGGTTTTTTACGAAGTTCGGAATGGAGACAAACAGTATCAAATTCCATGATGAAAAGTGAGAGATTAAGTACTAAGTTCCATGAGGCTCACCTACCTTTTTTAGCCAAAGCAAGAAGTAAATGAAAAACAGTCTTGAGGGCTGTATCTCAGAGCCTCAAATGGGAGATAAGGGTCACATCCTACTTTGAAAGCCTGAATTTCCTGGGTGATGAAGACTGTTTGAAACTCTTTAATAAGTATGCATAAATTTTACAAGGAGAGATTTAAAAACTTGGCTCAAGGCCAATGTGTAGCCTTTCATAGCTGAGACAGAAGGGATTCTCTTGATATAGGTAGATAAAGAGATCTATGACCTGCCAAAAAGTTGCTGAAACTAAAGATATAACCCTTCTACAACACCAATTGCAGAAGATGTCCCACTTTTTCACGGGATCTTGAGAAGCGTTAAGAGATTAGGATAACGCTTGGCTCAGTGCCGTGTGGGGCTCCCTTGGTCAATACCCAATTGATCACCCAACAAATTTAACAACTGAGGAAAATTATAAACAAAAAGGTTGTCCATTGGAATGTGGCTCATGAGTGAAATAGAAAAACAAATGTAGCGAGCTTTCTTTTCAGGTAGCTTGGAACAGGTTAATCAATGGTGAGACTAACAGCTCATAGAGCCTTTCCACTACACAGATGAATGGACCACTCCTGCGAGTAAATTCCTTTTGCCTGGGATGTATTTTGCAGACAGTTCCATAGTGTGATAAACTACTTTCTTCTCCAGCATTGCAGTCACTTCTGCTGCTAGGGCCAGAGTTTTCTGCAGCCACTTGAAGTCAGAGTCAAAATGGGATGGAGTGCGAGTGAGGGGAGGCTGAGGTTCCTTGAAAGGGAGTAAGCATCCTCCCCGAAAGATACTTTGTACCCAAGCCTAGCCTATTGTCCTCTGTCATGTTACCCAATGAGATTACAAGCATCTCAGCACTCCTAGCAGCAGGAGAGGGGCAAGACATACCTGAACTTTCCTTCCCATTCTACCTGTTCTCGATCAAGCTCAATGAATGGCAAGGCTAAAGCAGGCACCTCTAGGGAGAAGAGGCTTCTCAGGGTTCTGGTTAGGACTTGAAAGGGAGCAGCACCTTCTTCAAGATTGAACCTGAAGGCATAGCCTCCCCTGAAAGCTTGGCAGAAGTCGTCTTCTCTTCGAGGATCCAAAAATCCTGAAGTTAACTGCATGGTAGATAAGGGTATCACAGGAGCCAATTCTTCATGTATCCACACCCACCTCCAACTCTCTTCATGGAAGGTGAGAGGCAGATTTTAGCTGAGCCAATTCTCCTTAATGAATTGCTGAGAGACGAAGGAAACAGCCGAGTCCCTACTTTTCATGACAAAATTAGCCCACTAGATTGCTGTCTTGATGCAAAGAAAAGTAATGGCTTTCCATCATACAGCATAAGTTCATTCATTTCAGATAGTGCAGAACTTGTCTCTGGCTGGGCTCTTAGACTAAAAGT
The DNA here is from genome assembly GCF_036898095.1 of Palaemon carinicauda. Lineage (NCBI taxonomy): Eukaryota > Metazoa > Arthropoda > Malacostraca > Decapoda > Palaemonidae > Palaemon > Palaemon carinicauda. The sequence continues at coordinate 49,908,635 of NC_090768.1, forward strand.
CATAGCCCCCAAAGACAGTGCAAGCTTCCTGAACTTCACTAGGATGTCCTCAAAGAATAACTTGGTGAGCTTAGCAAAGTTTTCAACACAGCCCGAAGAAAAACCTTGACCATGTTGTCCATAACCATGGAATAAGGGCGAAGACAGATATAACTTCTGCCCTGATCCTCCCCAAGGAGAGGCACCGTCATGTCCACAGACTCAAGGATCTGTTTGAAGAAGAGACGGCTCACTGACAAAAGAAACATGGCAATTTTTTTTAAGTCATTTGTAGTTTTATTAACTATATAAAACTGAGTCCGTTTATAGGGGTATGACTTCTGTGAAGCTGGAATACCAGTTTAACTTTATAACAAGGTAAATATAGTTGGATGTTAGGTAGCGAGTAGTTCCCGTCCACCTGACAGGTAGAGCACCCTCACTTTGACCATTAAACTAGTACTTACGGGGTGTTGAGGGGGTTAGTGTAACTTGAAAGACTCAGATTTCTATAGTTAGGAAAAATACAAATTACTTTAAAAAAATCTGTGATTTGTTCCTAAACAAATATAAACCATTATCTTGTAATAGGAAACTCATCCTTAGGAGGGAGAAAGTTCTTAGAACTAAAATGGATTGTTACTAACCCAAGAAATGCTAATGCCCTTCGGCCCTGAGGAGGCACGGAAGTAACGACTCCTGTCAACCTCCTAACTACATGAGTATAAAGATTCCACAGGGGTTATGCCAGGTTCCTACCAGAAGACTGGTAAGCTGTTGTGGAAGAACCTATAACTAAAAGGATGGGTGTGCTTATATAGTACAGTATTGCTTCCTTCCTAACCCTCATCTGGGAGGATGGGGTAGATACTTTGATACCAACTTTGTCTATAAGAAAAAGTGTTCAGTAGTATAACTTACATATATCTAGTGTCTGGTCCAGCATATAACGGAATGACTATTGCACTCCAAATGGGGGAAAAGAGAAGAGGAGAAAGGCTAGACATTCGACCTCTCCTTCTAGGCTCACATCATAATGCCATTTGGACAAGGTGTTTCTCGTTCTGTGAGGGAACTAGGTTCACAATACATCTTGTTGAGTAGCCACCTCAAGACCAAGGATAAGGTTATCCTGGCACCTGTTGGTAAACACAGTGGTAGTAAGTAACTAAGGTGGTCTAAGACACCCGACTCCTTCCTTCAGGACTAGCATCACTAACATGTTCTTTCTGAAGGTTGGGAGAGATCCGATATCCCTGACTTAGAGCACTCAAACCTGGATGTACCTTCTGTCCTCTCATTGGATCAGCACACCTTATGGGGCACTAGTCAAGAAGAAATGTTCTTGGATAACTTCTTTACAATTTCAGCGTGGGAAGTCTGACACAGATCCGACATACCCGACTTCAAGCTCTTGAACTGGGATGGTGCATAAGTCAGAAGAAGCAATGTTCTTGGATATTATCTTTGCCCTTTTGGTATGGTAAATCTCTCTGATGCCTTGTGAGGGGATGGAGGAGCGAGACATCCTGAAACACGCTTGTAAAGAAGGGATGGAGTACAGTACTTGAATTTTCAGTTGTTTACAGCTAAAATCTGGATCTTGGACACGAACTCCAGATCAATGCAGAAGAAGACCTTGCTTTTTTAGGGTCTTGCAGGGTCCACTTGGGTGACCTGAAAACTAAAGTGACATTCCAAAAAGGGGGTTCATTTCCTGGAAAGGGAAGACTATTCAGAGCTACTCCTGAGCCTGAGCTGATACCTCAAAGGGGAAGGGTTCAAGCTCTTCAGTCTGAAAACTGGTTAAAAGCTGAGTGGCAGCCTTTGACCAAAGAGACTGAGAGAAGCTTCCTCAATGGAGGAAGGAGAGGAGAGCTACAAACCATTTCAGAAGCCCAGATTGGAGAAGTAATTCTTATATGATGCCACAGCAGAGGATGGTTAGTTCTACTGGTATCTCAAAGTGGAGACAAATGGAGTGTGGTACTTGGTACCTGCCAGAGTATCATGAGACCAATGTCATCAATAGGCTGTTGAAGTCAGTCAACTAGGTAGACAGGCAGATATGCAAAGGGAGGCAGATGAAAATGATATGTTGGAAGGTGTTCTGAATGCTGCTGATGTTTCTAGAACTGGAGCATGTTCTGGAACTGGGGAGCAACATACTGGAAATTCTGGATTAGCCAGGAAGTGAGTGAATCTTCGATGATGATTCCCGATGAGCAAGAAGCATTTCCGCCACACAAGAATGTGCTCATGGTAACTGAGCATGACTCAAACACTTCCTTTGTTTGGAATGGACTTTGCTTTCAGCTCTATCACATTTTCAGTTATCTCTGTGCGGACCTGCTTGCTCAATTGCAAAGGGTCTGTGAAACCATATCCCTTCACAAATGGGTTTAAGTCATGACGGTGAAGTTGTCCTTCTTCAATGCTATCAAACTTTGTTGAGAATCTTGCCAAGCTAAAAGCATTGCTTGGACTTGAGTAGGTCGATATGCAGGTGATTTACTTTAGTGAACCACGTCCCTGAGGTGTTACAGTTCATTAGGTGTATCACCGTTCTTTGGATATGTCTGTGAATTACAGGATCCTTAGGGGAGGGAATTAAATGGAACTCCCTTGAAAGGGATCTTGTCAATTAGCAACCAGAATTGATCATCCTTTTCTCTTGTTCCACTGAAGCCAGGAGGTAGGGAAATTGCTGACTGCTGGCCAGAGATGCTTCCAACAACCCTGGAGCAATTGCTGGGAAGGAGCCCAATTAGCATGAGTTCTTCAAAAATGAGATAAGACCCAGAAGACATTGCCACCGACAAGCTGGGAGTTTCTGGTTGTATAAGAGCATTGCATCACCTCTCTACATTTGCTGATATTATAGTTCCACGTGTTAACAGTATATTCTGTTCCTTTATCTTCTGCTTGTCCATGAGACTGTTTACTGATTGACTGAAAACAATTCTCAAATCGTGGTCAAAGAAAAATTGACTATCTTGGCCCTGGAGCATTGCTTCCTGGAGTGAGATGTGGCATATCAATCATCAAGAAAATATAAGAGATAAATCTTGTTTAAGTAGGTACCAGAAGAGGTGAGCATGAATCCTTGGGAGCAGTAGAATTCAAAGTTCCAGGTTTGAACTGGTAAATAAAGCCATGAGGACAAATAGGAGGTATAGTACTTCCTGTTGGAGCAAAGGACGGATATCAAGATGTAAATATCCTTCAGATTTACTGAGAAGTCTTCTTCCTGATGGCAGACCTACGGTGCTTGCTGTCTTCATTCTGAATAAATTTAAAGGGGAAGAATGTCAGACCTTAAATCCCTGTCAAGTTTTGCACCAGAAGAGTTGACTGTAAACAGTTGGGAGTGGGTGGGTCATTTCTTAGCATTATTATTGAATCTTTAGGAAATAGATCTCAAAGAGATCTTGTTGATGGGCACCATATTGAGTATAGGGATGTGATATCTGGTGTTCCACAATGTAGTGTTCTTATCCCATTACTTTTCATACTATATACACATGACCACAGAAAACAAGCTTGTTGCATATGCAGATGATGCTACTCTCTTTGCATCAATTCCATCTCCTTAATCTTTGGCACCGTCGGTCAATGAGTTCATTATGCATGTTGCATAAGATTTTTCATAACTCTGACCATCCTTTACATTCAGAGCTTCTTGGACAGTTCCGTCCTGTTCATAATGCTAGGCATGCAGGTAATTCTAATAGTCAGGCCTTCTCCATCATGAGGCTCAATACTACACAGTATTCTAGAGGTTTTATGTCAGCTGTGATCAAGTTGTGGAATGATCTTCCTAATCAAGTACAGTAGTTCTATTAGTAGAACTTCAAAAAGGTCAAACTTGCAGCAAATGTTTTTATGTTGAACAGTCTGACATAAGTCTTTTTGTAGTTTATATATTACATATCTGTTTTGATGTTACTATTTTTAGAATAATTTATTGTTAATTTGTTCTCATCTTTTATTTATTTCCTTATTTCCTTTCCTCACCAGGCTATTTTTCCCTGTTGGAGCCCTTGGGCTTATAGCATCTTGCTTTTGCAACTAGGGTTATAGCTTGGCTAGTAATAATAATAACAACAATAATAATAATGATAATAATGATAATGATATATATATATATATATATATATATATATATATATATATATATATATATATATATATATATATATATATATATATATATAAGAAATGAGTTAGCAGTAGAGTGGATATAAATGTGTTGTGGTGGTTTGGCCATGTTGATAGAATGGAAAATGGCTGTCTGCTAAAGAAGGTGATGAATGCAAGAGCTGATGGGAGAAGTACAAGAGGAAGGGCAAGGATTGGGTAGATAGATGGAGTGAAGAAAGCTCTGGGTGATAGGAGGATAGATGTGAGAGAGGCAATAGAGCGTGCTAGAAATAGGAATGAATGGCGAGCAATTCTTACACAGTTCCGGTAAGCCCTGCTGCTTTCTCCGGTTGCCTTGGATGACTCAGAAGGTAGCAGCAGTAGGGGATTCAGCATTATGAAGCTTCATCTGTGGTGAATAACGGGTGGGGATGGGCTGTGGCACCCTAGCAGTACCAGCCGAACTCAGTTGAGTCCCTTGTCAGGCTGGGAGGAACGTAGAGAGGAAAGGTCCCATATATATATATATATATATATATATATATATATATATATATATATATATATATTTATACATATATACTGTATATACATACATATAATTTATATATAAATATATATATATGTATATATATATATATATATATATATATATATATATATATAAATATATATATATATATATATATATATATATATATATATTGTATATGTGTGTGTGTGTGTGTGCAATCATGCCACAATGCCTTTCAACTGGAGGTGGGGTTCGGGGGGAGATACGAGGATTATGTGTTCCTGATTTTGGGGGAGGATAATAGGAGACAGACCTCGCTTACTCCTATTAAGCGTAGAACAAATATTTGTTTAGATAGCCCTCTTATTAGTGGCAAACCTCCACCCGACATTGACTGATTCCTCGATTGCAAATGAAAAAGTCAAGGTAGACAACGTTCATTTTCTCACACTTGTAATTGGTGCAAATGTTGAACAAACGATATCGAAAGAAGCGGAAGAAGAAGAAGAAGAGACAACAACCCTTGCTGTAAAGCAGTGGTGCCAGGTATGGGGATTTATCCCTAGATTTGGGAATTTTGGGTGTTTTTGGGATATTCTGTACAAATTTCTATGAAGAAACAAAGACGAGTAAGCCTGTATATTGTTGCAATTAGTAAAGCCTACGTGATCAAGACAGATGAGAATATATTTGTGGAAATGGGAATTTTTAGGTTGTTTTGGGGATTTTTTATCATGAATTTTGGGGATTTTTATAGTAACACATCTGGCATCACTACTGCAGTGTCAATTATGCGGTTGTGTGAAGTCTTGGTGCAGAGTTGTAAAAGAAGGGTTATGAGAATGCTTAAAAGTTTTAGCATGCTATGTTTTCAAGTGCTGATGAATATATTTAGATAAGAGCGTGACACATTTTAATTTTATTTGAAAAATAACAACAGATGAATGTGGTAAGATAATCTTAGTAGATATCTTTTTACAATCTTCATTGAATATATCACCAATAAATGACATCTTCGCCCTTATAAAAGTTCCTATGAGAAGTCCTTGTGAACTTATTTGATTTGGTTATTACAAATGCTTCAAGTCAACATATTCTTTTAAAGAGAGAAAATAGTTATTTATGCAAGCGATATATCCTATCACTACATCCTCTTACTGTTACTGTTCTTAAAATATTTATTTTAATTGTTCATTACTTCTCTTGTAGTTTATTTATTTCTTTGTTACCTTTCCTCACTGGGCTAATTTTTTCCTAGTGGAGCCCTTGGGCTTATAGCATCTTGCTTTTCCAACTTGGGTTGTAGCTTACATAGTATAATAATAATAATAATAATAATAATAATAATAATAATAATAATAATAATAATAATAATAATAATAATAATACATCTAGGTTCTAATTGTTCATTACTTCTCTTGTATTTTATTTATTTCTTTGTTACCTTTTCTCACTGGGCTATTTTTCCCTATTGGAACCCTTGGGCATGATTATAGCATCTTGCTTTTCCAACTAGGGTTGTAGCTTAGTATAATAGTAATAGAAGTAGCAATAATAATAATAATAAGAATAATCATAATAGTAATAATAATAACTAGAAGGTCACTCAGTAGAGTGCAGACCTCCGCCACGGCAGATTATTTCTCGACCTTGACCTCCCCCTTAACATGTATTGATTGGCGTGGATTTTCATACACATATATGAAACAAGTTTGAAGTCTCTGTGACACCGATGTTCAAACTTATGGCTGATTACGTGAATTGCACATTTTGCTTGACCATGACCTTGACCTTCCAAAATTTTAATCCTTTCCAACTTTTTTACATAACAGTTAATCCCTGGAAGTTTCATTATTCTACGATTAAAATTGTGGCCAGGAAGGTGTTCACAAACACACACAAACAGGGAACGAAAACATAACATCCTTCCAACTTCGTTGGTGGAGGTATTGATGATGATGATAATAATGATAATAATAATAATAATAATGATAATAATAAACCTCGGTCCTAGGCCGTTTCGAATGCATAATAATAATAATAATAATAATAATAATAATAATAATAATAATAATAATAATAATAATAATAATAGCAGTAGTAGTAGCTCTAGGTCCTAGGCCGTTTCGAATGCATAATAATAATAATAATAGCCCTAGGTCCTAGGCCGTTTCGAATGCATATAGGCTACCTACTTTAATCCCGATTAGAACCAATAGCCATAATGTTTGCGTTTATACGTCAAGTAGGCTAAGCAGTAATTAGCGACGCAGTGTTTAGAGAGTCTACAGGAGCACTGATGAATCCAGAAGACACTTCGATAGAAGTAGCAACGGAAGAAATGGGCGGCAGTCCTGAACATGACAATGTGAGATAATAAGCAAATGGGTCTGCCCCCTCCTATCATAATCCTACTTCCTTCATCCTTCCCCCACCTTATACCTTCCCTTACTCCCTCAACCAGAGGCCTGATGCCTCTTCATATAAGAAAAAAAATTAATTTGACATGTTCAACTGCTTTTTTAACTCGTTAAAACTATTAGAAGAGTAATTACATAGCATCTCCCTTCATTTAAAATATAGATAAATATTTGTAAACATGGTTAAACAAACATAATACTTCCAAGTCTATGGGATAAAAAGTATGATAGAGTATGACTATGCCAAAATAATTATATTATAAAGATGTCTATAATTGGAAATACTAATAGCTATTTTATGCGGAGTCCAAATACACTACACTAAAACCATAAATCCTAGTTTTTAAGATACTATCTACTTTCAGTATAAATTATATTGATAGTTTTACTATTCTTAAATAAATCTTACTCATTTTATATCATACTGTTATATAAGTTATGGAAGATAATATGGTAAAAACGATAATATTCTTAAAGGCATTACCTCATAAATTTGCTAAGATGACATTATACCAAAAATAAAATAAAAAGTTTTTCATGGTGATTAAGTATATTGTAGTTACCCTTAAATAGCGTTTTCTCTAAATCCATAGTTATACCGTTTCCTTTTATTAAACCCGCTGATCTAGAGGTAACTTGCTTATACATTTCACTCGTATACTGTATATCAATTAAATATTAAATTATATTCATACTAATATCTTATGAGCTCCTATTATAATTGAATTAATCTATTAGAAGAGTTTTTAAATATATCCTAAGCAAAATGCTACAATTTTAGCTGATAGAAAGGCTATAGAACGCAGACCATGGTGGTCTCTGATTGGTTGAAGCAATTCTTTAACCAGGGGGACAATTTTTTGAGAATTTGTCCCCAAATCTCGGAATTTTTAGAGGATTTGGGGAAATCGCGTGTGGGAATTC
>NC_090768.1:49917114-49939614 GCF_036898095.1 Palaemon carinicauda
TATATATATATATATATATATATATATATATATATATATATACTATGTGTGTGTGTGTGTGTGTGTGTGTATATATGTGTATATATATATATATATATATATATATATATATATATATATATATATACATACATATACATATACATATACATATACATACACACACACACAATGTATATATGTGGGTGGGTGGGGCCGCTCGTGAGTGATGGCCATGAGGGTAAATGTATCATCAAAATGGGACATCCATCTAATTGTATCTCCCTTTCATTTTGATGTAAAATAAATTATATGAATATTGTACAAGCGTTTATAGTTTACATTTACGTTGCCAGGGAGAGATAGATAAATAGATAGAATGAGATTGCTGTCATTTTTAATGAAAAGAAATCCTCCCGGTCATGTTTGTGTAACTTAGGAAATTTGTAATGATATAGAGATTACGTTTGTTTCTGTTTTATAACTTTTAATTATACGGGATGTATTTTCGTCTTTTCTCCCATAAGATAGAAGATGCATAAGTGGCATGTTTTATCTGACTCCGCTTAATTTTTCTCTAGTACTGATCATGCCTATATCAAGGGTACTCGTACTGTTTCTTGGTTTTTATAACGGCTATTGCATATAGAAAGTCATGTTCTATCTTAACCATTCGGAAAGTTGTAATAAATGACTTGCAAAGTCGTGGTAATCACAATTGTGCTCCCAAGTTTTTTCTGACTCCGAGTCTCCTCCCTTTGCTGTGATTCTGTCTAGAACTCAGAAGACACACATTCGTAGAGAACAAGCATTATCAATATATTTTATCTCTATTTATCTCTAGTGTCCTCGTGACCTCTATCTTGGCATAGCGGAAGTTATTTGCCTCTGTTATCTGTCCTGGTGACGGATGGCGGTTCCCTTTTGGACCGCTTTAGTCATGTCCTTGTGGAAGCCCTTCCCCTTCTACATGTCTCTTGTGGGGAGGGGGGAGAGTTTTCATCTATTATTTATTTGCTACATCATTGCCGCCCTTCGCTTTCATAATCATTATTATTGGTACGAGTTTTTTTACGTCCTTCTTTTGTTCTTTTGGGTGATTTTTCGATATTGAAAGATTTGAAAGTTATTGAGGACAATTTTATAACCTTAGTGTCAAGGGATTGTGAGGAAAATTATAACGAAAACTATCTCCTCTAAAGATTGTGTTTGATGATAAAATAGGGAAAGTAGTCTCGATTTGTTTTCCTCCGATAGCAATCAATATGATTGTTTGCACATTATCAGTTCTTTCCTCATACAATATCTGTTGTAGAGGAATTAACGAAAGATATAGAACTCATACTGTTATTTGATTATGTTCGGTCATCTTTAGTAGATCGCATCGCTATATTAGCTACGAACTTCTTTTCCTGATTGTCTGTTTTGTGCAGGAAATTCGACCTAATGCAAAATTCACCTTTGGTTGAATAACTTTGAAGTTTATAGAGTAAGTTGGATCACTGATGGTGAAATGGACCATTCTTGGGACAATTGTTTCTGCAGGAAAATACTGTCACGCCCATCTCCGAGGAGAGACATTTTGTCTGTTTATTTTTGCGAAGACCTTTCTTGTTGACGGAAATAGGTCTGTTCGCAATGTCAATTCCCGTCCTTCCCCTTTTCCAAGAAAAATGGTTTTTGTTGAGGTCACGCATCACACCTGAGAGGGAAGGTGTGTTCTTGTCACACGCCATGGTGTCCTCATTTTCTGTTCTCTTTGTTCTGAGACGGCCTTCTTTCCCTCCTTCCTTCCTATGTATGTTTGGCCACAATCCCTAGCGCGCAAAGCCGTATCGAACGCAATCTGCGTGACAGGAATTCCATGCGTATTGAGGTCAGCCAGGATGGCCATGCATCACACAACAAAATTGATTGCTCTCCACCCTTTACTCTATAGCTAGTCCAAAAAGTAGGTCAGGTGGGCGAAGTTTGAGCCCTGAGTGGTAATCATGCTGCACAAATTTACCCTAACAAATAAATGACTCTCTGCATTTGTAATGTGCGCTCTCGACAATGTGTAAAGTATGTCTCAAATGTTTGAGCTGGGTTTATTGTCCTTTGGATTCTAGATTTCTGACTCAGGGGGGGTGGGGGGGGGGATAGATTACCTTATGGAAACAGAAGCGACTATAACTGCTGAGGCAAATGCTATCAGAGGGGTCTTCGTCCCCTCACCCTTTTCCCCCTGTATGACTCCAAAATGCAAAGTTTAAAATTATGAAAAGATGAAAACTATTTTTCAAAGTATTGAGGAAGAATTGCTTGGCTTTCATTTATACATCCACATATACTTTATTACTAAATTCTTCCAAAGAAACACCCCTCTGAAAAACGTCGAATGTTGCATGTTCTCCGAACGTCTGTCTTTTTGCCCCACTTAATAAATCAAGGACTAAATTAAGTTGACATTTAACCCTAGTAATTTACATTGAGTGATAAGTGCCCGAGTCATTCCTCGGGTTATCATCGTATCAACCACGAGACTTCTTAAGTAGTAAGAAAAAGAATTTTATTAGTAGGGAAATTATCGCATTACCACATTTTAAGTGACGATATTTGCATATGATTTCTTACGATAAACAGCGTTAAAAAGAGCTGACCTGGAAGATTACACGCTTAATGTCTCTACCTGGTGTTTGCCAGTCGGGGGTTCGAGTCCCGCTGAGACTCGTTAGTGCCATTAGTGTCTGCAACCTTACCATCCTTGTGAGCTATGGTTGGGGGTTTTGGGGGAGCCTATAGGTCTATCCGCTGAGTCATCAGCAGCCACTGCCTGGCCCTCCCTGGTCCTAGCTTGGATGGAGAGGAGGCTTGGGCGCTGATCATATGTAATATGGTCAGTCTCTAGGGCATTGTCCTGATTGCTAAGGCAATGTCACTGTCCCTTGCCTCTGCCATTCATGAGCGACCTTTAAACATTTAAACTATTGCGGCACATTTAAGTTTTTTTTTTTTAGAGAGAGAGAGAGAGAGAGAGAGAGAGAGAGAGAGAGAGAGAGAGAGAGAGAGAGAGGAGAGAGAGAGAGAGAGAGGAGAGAATGTTTTAACTCCATATAATTTCTAGACCGTAAATTAATCTATCATTTAGTACTGTATTAGTGACATGTATTTGCAATATGGAAATACTCAACCTACTCTTGATATAGAAAGTTTTTTTTAATTATAGTATTGCTAATTCAAAATAAGATTTCGGAAATTATATAGACAAAAATTTAAGTAATTTTTCGAAAATCAAATGTGAACCTGTAGATTTTTTCATATATTTCCAGTTCCAGTTATTGTAATATTTTATTATGATTAATACGGTATAAACCTTTATGTTATGTAATCTTTCTACGAATATGCTACTATAATCTATGTAAACAATATATATATATATATATATTATATATATATATATATATATATATATATATATATATATATATATATATACATACATGTGTATATATATATATATATATATATATATATATATATATATATATATATATATATATATACTGTATATATATATATATATATATATATATATATATATATATATATATATATATATATATATATATATATACACATGTATGTATATATATATATATATATATATATATATATATATATATATATATATATATATATATATATATATTATTGATATTCAAGTTTATATACCCCAAGGTGCCTTCAGATATCGTTAGCATATGATTTCCATCCAGTCTTTTCGGATGAGATCCCAGTCCCTATTGTGCCTTCCTTCTCCCCCACAGTCGACTAACTACCAGATACGCACTTTACAATCTAGTTCAAGAGACAAACTTGGATTCAAATGAACGTGAATGAATCCAAAGTTTGTAGTATTGAACTCCAAAACATCTAAAATCTGTCCCCAGTGTTGCCAGATGGGTTAAACTAAAAATCCCCAAAACTCATGATAAAATATCCCCAAAACAACCCAAAAATCCCCATTATCACAATTATACTTTCTTCTGATCCTGTAGCCTTTACTGATATAGAAATTACTCACTACAGTATACTTCAAGCAAATTAATTGCAACAATAGAAAGGTTTACTCATCCTTGTTTCTTCATCACAGAAATTTGTACGGAATATCCCCATCAGACACCAAAAATCCCCAAATCTAGGGATAAATTCCCATACCTGGTAACATTGTCCCCTTCAGACGGAAATAGAACCGGCTCTCTTGACGATAATTCAATGCAATAGTTTATGTAGTTTCTCATTATTTGGTATAGATTACATAATTATTTATCTGCATCAGATGACCTAAAAGATATTTTTATTAGATTATTTGGAATGAAATAAAAGCATGTGTCATAATAAATTATAATTCTGCTCCTGATATTTTAGATAATGAGTTGTTGATTGAAAAAGTAATAGAAATGGTAATATTTTGTATCAGTTTTACGATATATCTTTGTTATTTCTGTTATTATTATTATTATTATTATTATTATTATTATTATTATTACTATCCAAGCTACAACCCTAGTTGGAAAAGCAAGATGCTATAAGCCTAAGGGCTCCAACAGGGAAAAATAGCCCAGTGAGGAAAGGAAATAAGGAAATAAATAAATGAAGAGAACAAATTAACAATAAATCATTCTAAAATAAGTAACAACGTCAAAACAGACATGTCATATATAAACTATTAACAACATCAAAAACAAATATCTCATAAATAAACTATAAAAAAACTCATGTTAACGTTAACGTTATCCATATTCTTTGATAATTGTTATTACTTGTACGCTTTATTGTACCTGTATGCAATAAATTACATATTCATTACAAACAGAACTACTGTATATGAAAAGATAGTTGTATGAGGTAATGTAGGTAGATTGTTATTTCATCCCTTCATATTAAGTTTACCCTCAGATACCATATTCATATTAATATTACTATTTAAAAATAACGAAAACACTTTAAACAATATACTCTTAGGGGCTGTCTAAGGCAAGAGCCCGTGTCTTTCACAACGGTAAGGCAATCTGACAGACAGACAAACAGATTGTTATTTTATTCCAACGGTAAGAAGACCCAAAATGGTATGTAGAAGGTCGTAGGAACAGTATTTCTCAGTAATTTATCTCTCACTGGAAGTACTGTAGACTTCCATTGAGGTTTCGGTAAATTTTTCATATTCTATTTTTCCCTATTGGAGCCCTTGGGCATACAGCATCTTGCTTTTCCAACTAGGGTTGTAACTTGGCTGGTAATAATAATAATAATAATAATAATAATAATAATAATAATAATAATAATAATAACCATCTAATAGTTTTGAAACTTGAAAAAATTTAACCTGGTTCAGTGTTTACTCCATGCTTAACATGATGAATTCAAATTGAATTTTCTACTTCTAAATTTCAAACTCGACATTCAAAAACGTCTGGTAGTACTTTTCGGCATTTCAGAACATTGAAGGCTGATTATGCCTATAGTCAATTCTTTTTAGTGAGGCAGATTTGCACCGACTCGCAGGGTCACCCTTTTAGCTCGGAAAAGTTTCCTGATCGCTGATTGGTTGGACAAGATAATTCTAACCAACTAGATAGCAGGAAACTTTACCGAGCTAAAAGGGCACTTCTGCGAGTCGCTGTGCAAATGCGCCTCATTAAAAAAAATTGAGCATAGTTAATTTACGATTTTCTACCTGATGGTTTCCTCTTTGAGACAACCTCTTTGAGACAAAAGATGTATTTTATATTTCAATTATTGATATTTTAACATAAGAACTTCTAATATATATATATATATATATATATATATATATATATATATATACTGTATATATATATATATATATATATATATATATATATATACTGTATATATATATATATATATATATATATATATATATATATATATATATATATATATATATATATATATATATATATATATATATATATATATATATATATTGGTTTCCAGTCATATATATATATATATATATATATATATATATATATATATATATATATATATATATATATATATATATATATATATATATATATATATATATATATATATATATATATATGACTGGAAACCAATGTCTGCTTCACATTAAGCTACATAAAGGTATGATTTTTTACTCCAAAATTCAGACTTTAACTTCACAGCTCAAAAATTAAAAAATCAAGGTCCCTAAACCATAGTTGAATCTAAAAGTATGGTCTAATATTTAAATGATTGTAGAATTCAGAGTTCATGGAGCATCCCTTCACCACCGAAAGCTTACTTTTTATTTTAGCATTATAATTACATCATGGTAACTATGACAAATTTTCACAATTCATCATATTAGACTTATTTTATTTCCATGTAAATGATCAAATATCCTTGTGGAATGATCTTCCTAATCCGGTAGTTGAATCAGTAGAACTTCAAAAGTTCAAAGTTGGAGCAAATGTTTTTATGTTGACCAGGCTGACATGAGTCTTTTTATAGTTTATATGTGACATATCTGTTTTTGATTTTGTTAATAGTTTATATATCTGTTTTGACTCTGCTACTGTTTTTAGAGTGATATATTGTTAATTTATTCTTATCATTTATTTATTTCCTTTCCTCACTGAGCTATTTTTCCCTATTAGAGCCCTTGGGCTTATAGCATCTTGCTTATCCAATTAGGGTTGTAGCTTGGCTAGTAATAATAATAATAAAGTTACACTAAATGAATCTATCGTTTAAAGTACTGTATTGTGAATCATATATCATAGTACAGTACTGATATTTAAAGCACTTTTAAAGATTTTTATTAGTTATATGTCTAAGCTCTTATACTGCTTTTATCAATCATGAATGCAGTACAGTACAGTATTGTAAATTTCAAATGTTCAGTTTGTCAGGAACATATCAGACAGACAAAAATATAAATTTTTTATTTTGATTTCATAGTAATGTATACAGAATGGTCCATACTATGGATCCTGATGTGCAGACTTGCAATATGGTTGAAACATTAC
Source organism: Palaemon carinicauda (assembly GCF_036898095.1). Taxonomy (NCBI): domain Eukaryota; kingdom Metazoa; phylum Arthropoda; class Malacostraca; order Decapoda; family Palaemonidae; genus Palaemon; species Palaemon carinicauda. The sequence continues at coordinate 49,924,137 of NC_090768.1, forward strand.
TGTACTGTAGTTTGAAGGTTATGAGAACAAAAATATTGAGAGAGAGAGAGAGAGAGAGAGAGAGAGAGAGAGAGAGAGAGAGAGAGAGAGAGAGAGAGAGAGAGAGAGAGAGAGAGAGAGAGAGAGAGAGAGAAAGTTAACTACTGTATACAATACAGATTACGGTGTCTATTGTGACCCATTAAATTTTATATTTTTTTTCACTTCTCATACTTTATTTAAATTATTTTTTTGCATTTTCTATTTTATTTTATTTTGGTAGTTTTTAATAAGTTTTATCTAATCTAAGAATATGGTACATTACAGTATATTGGTTTCATTAATTAGATTTTTTTTTTGTACATTTCATTTTCAGGCCCTACGTGTGATGCGCCATTTCCCTCCCGAGATGAGAGTGATGACAGCTGTACGATTCAGTAAGGCTCTCTACGCCCAAATTGTTGCAAATCGGTATGCCCCTGACGTCAGGACTGGATGGGACCTCCCGTTACCTGCTCATCCTTCCTTCAAGGCTCATGATCTTGGCATGAAACTGGTCAGTCACTTATGCTATAAGTTACCTGAGAAATTGGGCTACACTAAATGAATATAAAGGGTAAAATTTTATTTTTTTCGTATATGACTTGCACACCTCTATCCTTGCTGAGGCCTGACTCCAATGAGATTACCTTAGTATGGATACCTCAATAAAATAACCATTTCTTATTGTAATTAATTATTTATTTCAAACAAATATGTAAAAAGTTGGAATTTGCTATACTCAATAAGTGCCTAGAGTTTGAGAAGGGTATCTGATAGTAGAGTTGACTACAAGAAACCTGTACTCAATTTAGAATCTGCCTTCTGGATGAAATCTGTTGAATCTGCCAGCCTTGAAGTTCAAGTTTTTTAGTTTCAGAAGAAACAGGGGTTTACCAACTATGCTTTACTTATTTATTTTAGGGTTTATTTTTATATTTATATTTAAATCATGAGCATAAACTAGGTATTATGTTTTAAGCGCATACCTTCTGAAAATGTGAAAGCCTCATTATTTGGATAGTTACACTACATTTCCTTTAAGAAGCTGCTCAAGCTATAGATTTCTTGAGGTGCATTCAATATTTTCCCTTTTTGAATAACAGCCTTAATGAAAATATAATATTGATAAGAATGTTTACAACATTGTTTGAGGAACCAATTAAAACACAATGAGAGTGGGTCCAGTTTATTCAACTGCAACCTTTTCTTTCAGTAAAAGTTATCACTCCAAAAAAGGGATTTTGACGAAGGAAAAATCTATTTCTGGGCTCAACCTGTGTCGCTCCGTGAAATGCTCCTTAAAGCACCATTTCAAAGGTATAAATACTGCTTAAATATACCAGAGAAAAAAGTTGCATGGAATCCCAGGAATATACCCAGCTCGCTCACCCCTCAAGGGTGTCGGTATTAAAACTGGGGCGAGTGATACCACTACCAGAGGTTTCTTTTCCAATTAGACTTCTCCCTCCTCAAAATCCCCCGTTACTACGAGGTGTCGTTCACTACTCATAGTTTCGTACATGTAGATGATAATCATAGAAAGAGAAGAAAAATACCTGTTATAAATCTATGAGAAGTATAATGCCTGTTGTAGATTTTTACCATATATTGTTTATTATTGCTTTTTCTGCCCAAAATTATTGGTAGCTTGAATAGTATGAGAAGAAAATTATCAGTACCGGTTATTTATATTTTCCATGCGGAATATTGAACTTTTTTCTGTTCAAGAAATTATTGGATGTGAAAGGAGATAAAGCTTTGTTGCAGACCATGTTTAAAAAATCAGTTATATTCAAAATACTGTACCCTCCCCTCAAAAAAAAGCCAATTACAACAGGTATAGCTATTTATTTGGGTTAAGCTTATTCCAACTACAGTACTGTATATTATTTTGATTATTAACATATTTTTCCCAACTATATATCCTAGAATGGATTTAAATTTTGGTTTAATATGTTACTACTGTAGTAACATGTTTTCCTATTGTAATATTTTCCTTACAACAATTTTGTTAAATTTATCACAATAAAGAATATATATGAATGGGAGATTGCCTGTGCGAGAGATTAATTTCTATGGATCATAAGGGCCAGGTCAAAGCTATAATCAAAGGATGGTGTCAGCAATTTCCGGTGTAACTAGTGTACATAATTACAAATACCTTCATCTTTGATCTCATTTAAACATTATAGGCTTGCGGTTTTGAACTTCTAGTATGCACAGCTGGTGGTGTGACCCCTGTGTCCACACCTACATCAGAACCGTGCTCTCCAGAAGATGCTCCAACATCCAAACTAGATCTGGCAAACAACCCAAAATGGATTCGCTATCAACAGTCCCTGTCCGAAAAGGGATATTTTCGGGTATGGTCGACTTTATTCTATTTGATATACTGTATGTGGAATATTTATCATGTTTTCTGGCATTTATGTTGCAGCCATACAGCTATTATTAAATCTAAAACACCTTTTTTCAGGGTGAGCTAGAAGGATCAAAATTATATAAGGAATTGGAGGACCGTGCTCAACAGTTTTTCATCACTAACATGCTGTCTGGTGATGGATCCAATGTTGGTGATACATTATCTGCTGGTGCTATCATAATTAAACTGCTTAGTAAAGTGAATATTGATTATGAATTCTACAAAGAAAGGGCCACTCGATTAGTTCCTGCTGATGGTTAGTATGCATGACACTTCTCTTGTTGCTAAAAGGTAATGCATTTCAGTGATAAAAGTTTTTCCTTTAAAGATCAGGTTTGAGGTACACTTTTTATGTGATATTACATTGGAAAGTAGTAAACCATTAACTCTTAACACATAAAATCAAAGTGACCTATTTCTTACGGGGCAAAAAATATTTATAGTAAAGTTTTAATTTGCAATCACCATTGCTCAAGTAACTGATATGATGAATTGAATTACAACTACAAGTGATAATTCTATTGGACAAAAAATGGACGGCGCTATCAAATGAAAATATCTTCTGCAACTTTTATCCATTATTAACATAAAAACTCCGATTATACATGTCCAATAAGGTTTATCCAAGATTTCTAATGCACAGAGAAGTAATTTTTGCAGAGAAAATAAATGTAATTTAAAATAAGCTCTTGAGTTTTGAAACTTGAGTTTTGATTATGACAGCTTAGTTTTGGTGACCAATAGTCCACTGGTATTAATAAATATTTAGAGGACATATTTGGTATGAGTTGCAGTGTAATTTTTTGAGAAGACAAAAGATGTTAATGTTCCCTTTTTCTTGCAGATGATAGCTGGCTGAATATTACACCTGATGCTTTGGATGAATGGCTGGAATCAAAATTCGGAACTAATGGTAATGAAGTACCAAAGGGAGCAAGCGAGGAGGAAGTTATGAATTCACTCTCAGCCTTTTTAGGTCATATGTCTGATTTGGAAGGTGCAGAAGTCCCTCAGGATTTGCAAGATCGTATTAGGAAACTTTCAACTCTGTCAACTCGGAAAAGTTCTTCAAGTAAAGGCAGAAAGGTTTCTAACCTTTCAGTTCACCCGCAAGTACGCAAAATCTCCAATCAGTCTAATATATCTGAATCATCTAACAGTTCTGAGATGTCATCCTTTTCGAACAAAGTTGATTTCAGTGCTGATTCCTTTACGGATGCTTTAGCAAATGTTCTAGGTAAGTTCCAAAACCAGAAATTTGTAAGGTAGGGCCTACATGATACATCCTATAGTACATGCAATTATTATTCTTTTATTTGAAATCAGAATAGCATAAGATCATAAGCCGCAGTTTTTACCATGCATTGCAAGTATTGTCATCGTTAGTGTTATGGATGGCTTGTTAGATGTTTAGCCAAGTAAGGGGAACACTTGATGCAAAATGTTATATGATGGTGATGGTAATACTTATTATTATTACAAATTTAATCTTATCATTGTTGTTATTATTAATGAAAGTTTAGCCAGAGTACAAGTACTGTTTTAAATTTAATAAATGGAGGACTTTAATTTTACAGTACTCATTTTGCGTACACTATACAGTAGTAGATAAAACTTGTAATGGAGTTAATTTTGTGCAAGTGATATCATTCATGTATAAAACCTACAATTTACATTGTGGTGGACTGTGCTTTGTTTTTTTATGGCTTGCATGTGTTATTTTGAAATTTTGATAACATCTACAAATAGGAACATGTATGTGTATTAAGAATCCACAATTATGTATCGTTGTATGCTTTAAAAAAGCAGGAGCTTTCACTTCAACTGAAAAAAGTGCAACAGCCACTGTATTTTTAAAATATACAACAATGTATAACCGTGGATTTTTGATACATGAGATTCTTAGACAGCATGGTGTTTTCTTCAAGTTATACGAACATGTATTTTATGTATTTATGACAAACCATCAGATAACTAAGTATGTAAATTTAAAACCCAGAAATTTTCAGTCAATTTTATGGCTCATCAACCTTTATTAGTGACTTTGCAATTAGAATATAAATACAGTAATCATGAATTTGATAGGTTTCTAAGGTATGAAGATTTTTCTTGAAATTTAAAACTGCCTATTGCTATCATCTACAAGGCTGTTTTGTGCTAAAAAACACATTGGTTTATAATGAAGGTGTAGCACCCATGTACAGTTAGCAATCATTTTCATGCTGAATTTTGAGGTGTACCCAACACATTTCCAAGAAAAGTACAGTATCTAAAAATGCTGCTGTATTTTGTCACTTGCACTTTATTTTACATGAATATGTTCATGCTATTGATTGTTTTTTTTTATCAATCATATCATTCCCTTACAGTACTTTGCAATCTTGAATTTCCCCATTTTTATGGATGATTGAAGAACATTTATTCACACAAGCTCCATTTAAATCCACCTGTAGGAATCAATGATCCTCTTCACTTTTCATGTGCCAGGCTTTTTGCTTATTCATAGTTAATCACTATCCTTTTCTTTTCCCTTACACTTTTCATAATGAAAGAATACTTCTGGCAGTTGTTGGTAGCAATGGTACTTCCTGTAGCACCTGTCTTATTCATTTTTTTATTTTCTTTTTTTTCCTAATTGAAGGCTCAATATACAAGTTTTCTTGTTTTTAAACCTATGCATTTGGGATTTATGCATGATGATTAGTATCGAGTTGTTCTCATGTTAGCACAAAAAGTTTTTTTTTTTTTTTTTGTTTTTTTTTTGTTAACAATGTGTGCCAAATTGGAAGAGGTCAAGTCAAGGATAGTGTTAGTGTCACTAGGCTGGGCTTTAATTCTTCTTATATAATTGCGTGCATCCTGCCAACATCATTCCTAAAAAGCAGGATATAGCCTCTTAAGGACCTTTACAACCAATAGTTGTATTGGGTTATTAGAGATCTGTTGGTCTCAGACCTTTTCATCTTGCGTCTGTTCTCTCAAGCCTTGGTGAAAGAACTCCTGAGAAGTTTACTTCAGCAGCAAATAGACCAACTTTATCAGCTTAGACACCACATGCTTCTCCTTTATGGCAATCTCTACTCATGGTATGAGAAATCAGGGGTTCAGCTCCCCTTAGTTGAGATTGAGACAACAAAGAGCCCTGGATTCACCCTCAAGATACTCATGTCCTTTGACTCCCAAATGTACAACCTCAACAAGGATACATCAGCCACTCTTTTGACAGAGAAAAAATGGAAGGTGTACAATAAATTCTTCTTTACCCCATGGGAGCCTTGGATCCAATAATATTGAGAATCTGGACAGAAGAGGAAGGCAAAGATTTGAGTGGTAATAATCATCAGTTTTGTTAATTTCAACTTGTACATTGGTAACCCCAAGAGTTTTAAGGCTTTAGACTGTGTGGTTGGGATCAACAGGCATTTCAAATTCAGCACTGCTGGCATATTTCTTAGTCCTGAAAGTGACAGGAGGTTAGTACCCATTCATCAATCTCGCTCTCAACCCCTACCAGGAAGAAGGGAGCTTCTTGACATTATTGGGCCTCAAAATTTATATATACTGTATATGTAGTAGTCCGCTCATTATCAAGGAAATATATCTGCTTTGAATGGGTAAGAAAAGTAATTAGGGTTTTGGGCTCTGTGATTTGTCTTGGCTACTTGGATGGCTGGCTGGTGAAGGAGACAAGGGCAATATAGTAGCAACAGCATTTAAATCATTTTTGCAGTCTGTGTCAGTTTTGGGCCATCGTCTCAGGAGAAGACTGACGTGTTTCTTCAACGTGTTCTACATACCTCAGCGTTAATGGCTTCTGTGGCTTAGTTGCACCATTCCCTGCTTTGTCTTCTCTTGTTCCATAAAAAGCTGATGTATCTTCAAGTTTACCTATCAAAGTTATAGTCTGCTGTGTTGGTTCAAGAATGTAATTGGGTTGTGGTATCATAAGAAATCTTGAAGGATCTAAAGTTGTGGTTAGACCCTGGTCACCTCTAGGTAAAAGAACCCTCGAGTCTTTGTTTTCTTGATATCATATTCACAGTCATGTCAAATCATGGATGGAGGATTGCTCTTCTTGATTAGCAGGAAACAGGTACATGATCATTGGTAAAAAAGGAAGTAATATAGATTTCCTTAGGTTGAAGGTTTTCTTATTTGACCTTCTAGCATTTGTTATATCACTTGAAAGATAAGTTTGATTATAATTGCATATGACAGGGCAAATCAAAGTTTGAATCTCTTTGTCAGTTGGCTAGCAGTTGGGCAATGAATGTCAAAATTAATCCCAGGAAAGAGCCGAAGGAGACTAGTTCTGTCATTAGAATGAAGGGCTAGATCCAGAAGTATGCAAGCCTTTTAGGCAACTCTGGTGTGCGTCATTGTTATATCTGTTGACACAAAACTTAGTTGCAAACTTCCACTCTAGTGTTTAACTTATCCAGACCCAATGGCTTGAAATCAGGATGTGATGTTTTGGTTATGGAATAACATTTTTTTTTATACTTTTCACCATTCAGTCTCATCACCTATTACCACATGATGGTGTTAATTGCTCCCTTTTGACCTAAGCTAGATTACTTTGTAGATCTTTTTGAATGTTGGAGGTCAGTCATAGAAGTCTCAAGGTGGAAAAGGCTTGTCAAGTTGCCTTACTAATGAAGTTCCTTGGTAAACTCTAGCTATCCTGTCTACATGACCGGAGATTGATAAGCAAAGCTTTAGAGTCCAAGGATTTTCTCAGATGAATCTGCAGCTCTTGCATGATCTTTCCTTACCTGCACTACAAATTTTGCCTATCCACAAGGAGTATATTCTGTGATTTGTGTAGTAAGAGGAACACGCTGTCAACTCAACCTTTAATATGTTCACCAATTTTGTTTTTGTCATACCACATGAAGAGGCTGTATATTTCTGTGACTAGAGAGTTTAAAGCCATTCTTAAGAGCTTAATAGAATATACATGACTGCATTATATCTCATGACCTGAAATGGTTGATAATAATTTCTTTGAAGATATACTTTGAAGGGGGATTCAGCCACCCAAACATTACTTTTCAATGTTTAGGGGGAGTCTTATTTAAACTCTTTGAAGGGTATTGGGTTCATAATGGTGATCCAGTTGGCATATGTATGAATAACTATACTTGTTTGGAAGAAGGAAAGACTATGTCTAGGGTCATGTGAGAGATTGATTATGCATAAGGTGGTTGATGAGTTCTTATGAATATTTCACCTGTTTTGTTTCAAGAAATAACTTTTAATCCCCAGAAAATTATTTAATAAGTCTTGCTAAGTAGCAAATTACATGTGTTTGTTAAATGGGCACTTATAACAGAATAAATGATTATCAGTTTGATGTATTTTTTGTGGATAGAAAAATACTTTAGTGGTTGCTAAATGTCTGTTGTGTGGTTTGTTCTTTATACAAGACTATGAAAAAAAAAAATTATAAAATAGTCATGCAGCTTCACATCTTTGGCTAACAGTGATTCAAAATGTAAATTGCCTGGTTTGATGTACAGACTGTGTTTATTATCAGTGGAAGCTGTTCTCACGCACCTGTTTGCAAATTGGCTTTCTTTTATCGAGTAATTCTACTTTGCAGAATTTGGGGTTCCAGAAGATGATTACTGGAATAACTCTGAGGATGAATCATCTGGAATGAGCAGCTATGGAGAAGAAGACTTGGGTGATGGAGGTTTAAGTCGCAAATCTTCAAATACTTCTCAAAAATCGTCAACATCTGCGTTTTCTGCAACTTCTTCCGGTGTTGATACTCAAATGAAAGAATACATGAAAGAAATGGAGCGAGAGTTGGCTGCTACAAACCTTGGGAATACCTTTGCTTCAAATGAAGATGATGGCGATGATGAATTTGATGACGTTGAAAACTTTGAACCTGTAAAGGTTGATATGAGAGCTGTGCAGGATTTAGTGAAAACATACACAGCCCAGAATGGTATGCCTGGCCCAGCGTCATCTCTTCTTGGCTCAGTTGGAATGAAACCTAAAACAAAAAAGTAGAAGTTTAATGTATCTGCTTAATTTTGTAATATAATGTATCAAATTGAGTATCATGTGTCAGGAACCATCATTAAAATCATTCTGATGAGACTTGAAGGTGCACTTAAAACTGGTAGTGTTTTGTGTCGTCGTGTAATGTGTCACCAGTAGTGAGACATATAAGTGAAAAGTTTTAATCATTATAGAGTATTAACAATGCACTTAAGAGGACTGCTGTGTCGAGACTTTGCTGGTGCCCATTGGGCCTATTGTCATATATTTGTAAAATTTTGAGTACATACTTTTGAAGCGGTGCATTAATGGTTTGCTCAACTGTGATTTATTTTAAGTTAAGATTATGTCCATTTTTCTCAATTGTAATGAAGAGTATTTGATATTAGCTCCAACAATTATGACATGACTTTCCCTTCAGTTTAGTGCTGATAAACTTGAAACTTTGTTGAAGGGAAATCAATTCTGGACAGTATCTTAAGGTCACCTTCATGTGATAGTAAGAAATGGGTATTATATTTCTACTGGGTTTTACCCATAGAAGCTGAAACGTTTTAGTCCATTGTATGGCATTATTAATACTTAAGATTAATTGGCTTTAGACCAATAAGTATTTTGATAATCAAGATAACATATTTGTGGTCATGAACGAGAGGCATTCTTAGGTTAGTGATTAACTGATACTCATGGAACTTCATAATTGAATTCATATATAATATATTGATTCAAAACTGTAAATGCTAAAATTATGAGTAACCAATATTTTACACTTCTTTCTTGACTATCTTCTCTAAAGCTAAAATTAAGCCTTTAGGATAATTCATTGTATTATAATTTATTTTATTTAATTGGCTTATTTATTGACGAAAGTACATTGGGTACCTGTGCAACATGAAGCTTTATTCATTAAACCATTTTGATAGTTTTCACTTTGATAAAGATGTGCATAATTTCTTTACTCTTTCACCAAGATAATATTAGTTGTAATGTAATTTGCTCAAGACTTTTAATTTCATCTCATGTATGTTTATAAGTAGTTTTTTGTGTAATCTTGAGCTTTTCCTGTAGCAAAATTAATTAACGATGTGTACTGTATATCTACTTCTATTAAAGAAAATTTTTTGTATCTTTGGCTATAAATATACAATATAGGCATTATGTATTTTGTTATACCCTTGGGTACTCCTCTTCTTCTTCTGCTTCTTCTTCTTTTTTTTTTTTTTTTTTTTTTTTTAATTTTTTTTTTTTTTTTTTTTTTTTTTTTTGGAGAAGTATAAGTTTAAACCTATATATCAATCATAAAACATCTTCAGTGCAGCAAGGTTACTTGTCATTTACCTTCTGATCCTACTTTCCAAGCTTTTTTACTATGTACTGCACGAGTAGAAGCTTGGTATGTTGAAGTAGTGTGCTGGTAGTACACAGTTTTAACTTGCATAAGAAGAGGTATTATATTCCATGGAAAATTAGAAAATAATAAAGGTTTTAGAATGTGTTTAGGTTAAATTAAGAATTATTTCTGAACTTCACAAAGGACTACTTTATTGGGCTCAGTAATTGATATTAAAGCTATTGTGGATTCAAACTCTGATAAGGTCTTATATGGAACCTCATTCAACTTTATATATTTAAGTAATATACAGACCACTGCCTTAGTAAAACAGAGTATTGTATTTCAGTACAAAAATGTGTATGACCAAGATTTTACATAAAATGTTTTGTTCAAAATCATGGGAATGCCCTTTTAGTGAAGAATATTTCCAATCTCTCACTGTCTCCTTATTTATCTGTGCTTATGATTTTAAATTGCTTACTTTTTCATATTTGAATTGAATACATAAAAGTGTTTCACTTCTCACATAAATTTTGTATTATTCCAGGATCATCTTGTGGCAACCTTTTGACTTAAGCCAGCTTGCTTTTACCCCTTAGTGTTCCTAATGGAATTTGCCCTCTTTGCATGAAACTTACTGCTAGACCTAATTCACTCAGACATCCTGGTAAGCCAAGTTTCATCTTGTGTAGTTAGTTCTTTTACTCTTCCCATGCTGGGTTTCTGAATTGCAGTAGTTTTAACAGGAAATATATTCCATGTTTAGATAATAGCTCATCTAAGTTTAACTATTTTCATCTACTTGTACAGCCTACCTACTTATTCATGACATGAGAATCTGCTCAAGAAATGTGTATAACTTATTTCTACTGATGAATGCATGTGTCTGAATGGATAACATAGATTTGAAGGAAAATGTTTTGGTATATGAAACATGAAATTATTTTTTATTTTGTATTTTGTTTTGCACAAGTCATTGTGTAACACTACAGTTGGAAATGGACTAACCACTTACCAGGTCTATAGTCTAAGAATTGAGCAAGATCAAGTCCCATTAATAATAAAGCAGGTGGGTGCTGTATTTATAGAATTATATTTTAGATGTCGCACTAACCCTAGATTTTGTGCTGATTAAGAAACAATGAACTACTAAATCATTTTTATACTGCTCATATTCTCAAGTTTGGTTAATGGCACTTAATAGTTTATATCAGAATCTTTAAGGAAAATAGATATTGTGAAGATAAGTAGCACTATATTGTACTGTTCTAGGAAGAAGACAGGGCATGATGTATGTAACTACTGAGCATTATCATCTTTGGTAACTATGGAAAAAAAGGACTAAACATTAGAATAGTAAATATGCAATGCAAATACTAAGTAAATTATAGAAAAAAAAAAGTCAAGGAAAAATAGTGAAGTAAAAGAAGAAATTTTGAATAGAAAATTTTGGTAATTTTGTAAACCCAAGTTGCAAGGGGGGCAATGAGGTCTCACTTTCATTTTGGCAAAAGGACTTAGAGGGGAGTGAATAAGAAGGAAATTTCCTTAAAATGCCTTGCATGTGCATAGCTATGGAAAGTACAAATTGTTATTCAAAATTTGTGATTTGGTCCAATGCAGTGAATTACCAAAAGGATGATGGTCATCCCTTTAACATACCAGTAGGTAACTCGTTTGTGGGACAAAGTTTCTTGTGAACCTCGCAGAAAACTTCTTTCCTTCCTGGGTAATGTCCTCTTCCTGGTCCTGATAAGGAGCTAGGTTGATGGCATCAGCCACTTCCGAATCAATAATGTGTGATGAGGAAGGTGACAGGACCCAAGCCAAGGTTCGTTTGGTAAAACGAGATGAAATCAAGGGAAAAATTTGTTCCTTGCATAGTAGGGAGAATTTTGGAATAACACAGTACTGTATACCCCAAGAGTGATGAGGAAATATATTTGGCCCATATAAGCAATAAGTAGGAGTATATCGGATCCATCCTTCCCTTTGACACAAGAGGATAAAGCAGATGCTTCTTCTAAATAATGATTTTGTGAGGCAAGAGTTCTTGTGTTTAGCCAGAAAGATGTCCAAGGATTTCTGGGTAAGTTGCCTCGGGTAGAACGTTGTGAAGGTGTTTTGTCATTTCTAGACATCGGACTTCAACACCTAAAAGGACATGTTCTTTCTGAACCAACGCTAATGATAAAGTTTTCTTACTTATGAGTCGTCACGCAAGGAATGTGCTCACTTTCCTCATTAGATGAGTTATAAGCATGTTTAATTATTTCATTAAGCCAGAAAGGAACTTTATTCCCTGACACTTCCTTTGTTTTGCTTGTGCAAATGAAGCGTTGTCGATACTCGAGTCTATATGTGTTGAGTCCTCTTCAGATAGTGCCACAGCAACCTCTTGAGACAGAGAATCGTCTTCTCTCAGTCATTACAAGAAATATCATGGAAATGGAATCAAGAACGATTCAAACCTAGCTTTGGGAATTGCGAGATTCAGCGGTTTTTTACGAAGTCCGGAATGAAGACGAACGTTATCAAATTCCATGATGAAAAGTGAGAGATTAAGTACTAAGTTCCATGAGGCTCACCTACCTTTTTTAGCCAAAGCAAGAAGTAAATGAAAAACAGTCTTGAGGGCTGTATCTCAGAGCCTCAAATGGGAGATAAGGGTCACATCCTACTTTGAAAGCCTGAATTTCCTGGGTGATGAAGACTGTTTGAAACTCTTTAATAAGTATGCATAAATTTTACAAGGAGAGATTTAAAAACTTGGCTCAAGGCCAATGTGTAGCCTTTCATAGCTGAGACAGAGGGGATTCTCTTGGTATAGGTAGATAAAGAGATCTGTGACCTCCCAAAAAGTTGCTGAAACTAAATATATAACCCTTCTACAACACCAATTGCAGAAGATGTCCCACTTTTTCTCGGGATCTTGAGAAGCGTTGATTAGGATAACGCTTGGCTCAGTGCCGTGTGGGGCTCCCTTGGTCAATACCCAATTGATCACCCAACAAATTTAACAACTGAGGAAAAGTATAAACAAAAAGGTTGTCCATTGGAATGTGGCTCATGAGTGAAATAGGAAAACAAAATGTAGCGATCTTTCTTTTCAGGTAGCTTGGAACAGGTTAATCAATGGTGAGACTAACAGCTCATAGAGCCTTTCCACTACACAGATGAATGGACCACTCCTGCGAGTAAATTCCTTTTGCCTGGGATGTATTTTGCAGACAGTTCTATAGTGTGATAAACTGCTTTCTTCTCCAGCATTGCAGTCACTTCTGCTGCCAAGGCCAGAGTTTTTTGCAGCCATTTGAAGTCAGAGTCAAAACGGGATGGAGTGTGAGTGAGGGGAGGCTGAGGTTCCTTGAAAGGGAGTAAGCATCCTCCCTGAAAGATACTTTGTACCCAAGCCCAGCCTATTGTCCTCTGTCATGTTACCCAATGAGATTGCAAGCATCTCAGCACTCCTAGCAGCAGGAGAGGGGCAAGACATACCTGAACTTTCCTTCCCATTCCTCTTCCTTCTACTATACCTGTTTTCAATCAAGCTCAAGGAATGGCAAGGCCAAAGCAGGCACCTCGTGGGAGAAAGAGGCTTCTCAGGGTTCTGGTTGGGACTTGAAAGGGAGCAGCACCTTCTTCAAGATTGAACCTAAAGGCGTGGCCTCCCCTGAAAGCTTGGCAGAAGTCGTCTTCTCTTCAAGGATCCAAAAATCCTGAAGTTAACTGCATGGTAGATAAGGGTATCACAGGAGCCAATTCTTCATGTATCCACACCCACCTCCAACTCTCTCTGTGGATGGTGAGAGGCAGATCTTGGCTGAGCCAATTCTCCTTAATGAATTGTTGAGGGACAAAGTAAACAGTCGAGTCCCTACTTTTCATGACAAAATTAGCCCACTAGATTGCTGTCTTGATGCAAATAAAAGTAATGGCTCTTCTATCATACACATAAGTTCATTCCTTTCAGATAGTGCAGAACGTGTCTCTGGCTGGGGGCTCTTAGACTATAATTCATAGCCCCCAAAGACAGTGCAAGCTTCTTGAACTTCACTAGGATGCCCTCAATGAATAACATGGTGAGCTTAGCAAAGTTTTCAACACAGCCTGGAGAAAAACCTTGACCATGTTGTCCATGACCATAGAATAAGGGGGAAGATAGATATAACTTCTGCCCTGTTCCTCCCCAAGGAGAGGTACCGTCATGTCCACAGACTCAAGGATCTGTTTGAAGAAGAGACGGCTCACTGACAATAGAAGCATGACAATATTTCTAAGTCATTTGTAGTTTTATTAACTATATAAAACTGAGTCTGTTAATAGGGGTATGACTTCTGTGAAGCTGGAATACCAGTTTAACTTTATAACGAGGTAAATATAGTTGGATGTCAGGTAGCGAGTAGTTCCTATCCACCTGACAGGTAGAGCAACCCTTACTTTGACCATTAAACTAGTACTTACAGGTGTTGAGGAGGTTAGTGTAACTTGAAAGACTCGGATTTCTATAGTTAGGAAAAATACAAATTACTTAAAAAAAATCTGTGATTTGTTCCTAAACAAATATAAATCATTATCTTGTAATAGGAAACTCATCCTTAGTTCTTATAACTAAAATGAATTGTTACTAACCCAGGAAATGCTAATGCACTTCGGCCCTGAGGAGGCACGGAAGTGATGACTCCTGTCAACCTCCTAACTACTTGAGTATGAAGATTCCACAGGTTTTACGCTAGGTTCCTACCAGAAGACTGGTAAGCTGTTGTGGAAGAACCTATATCTAAAAGGATGGGTGTCCTTTTATAGTACAGTATTGCTTCCATCCTAACCCTCATCTGGGAGGATGGGGTAGATACTTTGATACCAACTTTGTCTATAAGAAAAAGTGTTCAGTAGTATAACTTACATACATCTAGTGTCTGGTCCAGCATATAACGGAATGACTATTGCACTCCAAATGGGGGAAAAGAGAAGAGGAGAAAGGCTAGACATTCGACCTTTCCTTCTAGGCTCACATCATAATGCCATTTGGACAAGATGTCTCTCGTTCTGTGAGGGAACTAGGTTCGCAACACATCTTGTTGAGTAGCCACTTCAAAACCAAGGATAAGGTTATCCTGGCACCTGTTGGTAAACACAGTGGTAGTAAGTAACTAAGGTGGTCTAAGACACCCGACTCCTTCCTTCGGGACTAGTATCACTAACAGGTTCTTTCTGAAGGTTGGGAGAGATCTGATATCCCTGACTTAGAGCACTCAAACCTGGATGTACCTTCTGTCCTCTCATTAGATCAGCACACCTTAGGGTGCACTAGTCAAGAAGAAATGTTCTTGGATAACTTCTTTACAATTTCAGCGTGGGAAGTCTGACACAGATCCGACATACTCGAATTCAAGCTCTTGAACTTGGATGGTGCACAAGTCAGAAGAAGCAATGTTCTTGGATATTATCTTTGCCCTTTTGGTATGGTAAATCTCTCTGATGCCTTGTGAGGGGATGGAGGAATGAGACATCCTGAAACCCACTTGTAAAGATGGGATGGAGTACTTGAATTTTCAGTTGTATACAGCTAAAATCTGGATCTTGGACACGAACTCCAGATCAATGCAGAGGAAGACCTTGCTTTTTTAGGGTCTTGCAGGGTCCACTTGGGTGACCTGAAAACTAAAGTGACATTCCAAAAGGGG
>NC_090768.1:49944614-50027114 GCF_036898095.1 Palaemon carinicauda
TATCCTAGCACTACATCCTCCGACTGTTACTGTTCTTAAAATATTCATTTTAATTGTTCATTACTTCTCTTGTAGTTTATTTATTTCTTTGTTACCTTTCCTCACTGGGCTACTGTTTTTACCTATTGGATCCCTTGGGCTTTTAGCATCTTGCTTTTCCAACTAGGGTTGTAGCTTACCTAGTATAATAATAATAATAATAATAATAATAATAATAATAATAATAATAATAATAATAATAATAGTGGTACGCGAAAATGTTAGATGGTATAATAGTGAACTATTAAAGGCAAAAAGACACAGACGTAAGATGGAAGGTAGATGGAAAAGAGCCAAATCCTTACAAGCCAGAAATCTATATAATAAGGCCAGAAATGACTATAATATCCTGTTAGAAAAAACAAAAAGAAAATTCTACAACGGCGAATGTAAAAAAACTAATAACATGAAGGACTTTCATAAAAACCTTGATAATTTGATGGGATTAAAGAAAAAATATGTCTTGCCTGACAATGTTTGCGCAGAGAGTTTTGCTATATTCTTTAGTGGAAAAATTGATAAAATCTATAGAGGCTTCCCCCAAAATCACTTGGAAGGACAGTCAGCTATGCCAGTGAAGGAGGGAAAGAAGTTAATAAAATTTAGGGAGATAAATATGTGCGACTTGTTAAAGGTTATGAGAGAGATGAAGAATACATATTGTGGAAACAACCCTTTCCCAAACAGTTCAATAAGTGAAGCTCCAAACAAACGAGTCTTATATAATATTTACCTGAACATAATTAACCTAAGTATATCGCAATCCTGTTTTCCTAGCTGTGAAAAAACTGCGTTGATCAAACCAATTTACAAAGGGAAAGGTGATGTAAACGAGCTAAATTCATATAGGCCCATTTCAAATTTATCCTACATGTCAAAGCTTATTGAAAAAGTCATAAGTGAGCAATTGTGGGCGCATATTGACGAGTTAGAGGTATTCCCGGAAAATCAATCGGCCTACAGAGCTAATCATTCTACAGAAACTACTTTGTGCTCAATAATGAATGATATGATAGGTCTTCTTGATGGGGGAAAGTGTGGAATTTTAATTATGTTAGATCTTAGTGCTGCTTTTGACACTGTTGTGCACGACTACTTACTTGACGACTTGAAGTCTATTGGAGTGACTCAGGAAGCACTGAAATTTTTGCGAAGTTACTTAGTGAACAGGAAGATTATTGTAGAAGTTTCTGGAAACCGATCCAATGAGAGAATACTTATGAAGGGTGTACCACAGGGTAGTGTCCTGGGCCCTATCTTGTTTAACATATATACTGTCGAGCTATCACACATCTTGAAAAAACAAAAAGTGGGTTTTAAACTATATGCAGATGATACTCAGTTTTACCTCTCAATTTCAACAACACAAGATACAGGGAAGAAAATTGATGAGATAATGACTGAAATAAAAACATGGATGCAGAGGAAAAAGCTCAAATTAAACGACGATAAAACAGAATGTATGTTCTTTGGCACAAAGGTGGCTTTGAAGAATTACCAGTTAATTCAAAGTATAAAAATTGGTGATGCTGATGTTGGGATTGTGCCTGTTGTGAAAAATTTGGGTGTACTGATAGACTGTAATTTGTCAATGAAGGACCAAATTGTGAACACAGTGAAAGTGTGTAACTATCACCTGAGAAACATAGCATTTATTAGAAAATATTTAACAGAGGGCAGTACAAAAATTTTAGTGGTGAGTCATGTAATATCAAGGCTTGATTATTGCAATTCTCTGTACTACAAATTGCCCAATACACTACTAAGGAAGCTTCAAAATGTGCAAAACTGGGCGGCTAGACTAATAAAAGGCATTAAATTTCGGGAGGGAATAACTCCTGCACTGATCGATCTACATTGGTTACCTGTTAAGGCTAGGATTGAATTTAAAATTGGCTTGTTGACTCACAAAGCACTTACAGGTGATAAGCCTAAATATCTTCGTGATTGCTTGATCCCCTACCCTGAAGCTACCAGCGCCACTGTAAGAGTTAGACATGCAGATGACCCATATAGACTATTCGAAATTAGTGTGAATCATGCAATAGGAGGAAGAACGTTCAGTTATGCTGCACCGAGACTTTAACGACCTTCCACTCGATGTCAAGAATAGCACAAATGTGGCTGCCTTCAAGAAAAACCTGAAGACTTATCTTTTTAGAAAGTGTTATAATAGTGACCTGAAAACTATTAAGTCTGAATACAAATGCTAGCGAAATAACTGATAACGATACAGAGCAAAATATTAACTGGAAAGGAATTATTTTTTCATACACCAAGGCCCGCCTGAACAGACCTTTAGTGTTTGATGGAGGGCGAGAAATAAACCTCTAAAAGTAAGTAGTAGTAGGTCCTAGGCCGTTTCGAATGCATAATAATAATAATAATAATAATAATAATAATAATAATAATAATAATAATAATAATAATAGCCCTAGGTACAATGCTGTTTCAAATGCATAATAATAATAATGATAATAATAATAATAGTAGCCCTAGGTCCTAGGCCGTTTCGAATGCATATAGTCTACCTACTTTAATCCCGATTAGAACCAATAGGCTAAGCCGTAATTAGCGACGCAGTGTTTAGAGTCTACAGGAGCATTGATGAATCCACAAGATACTACGACAGAAGTAGCAACGGAAGAAATGGGAGGCAGTCCTGAACATGACAATGTGAGATAATAAGCAAATGGGTCTGCCCCCTCCTATCATAATCCTACTTCCTTCATCCTTCCCCCACCTTATACCTTCCCTTACTCCCTCAACCAGAGGCCTGATGCCTCTTCATATAAGAAAAAAAATTAATTTGACATGTTCAACTGCTTTTTTAACTCGTTAAAACTATTAGAAGAGTAATTACATAGCATCTCCCTTCATTTAAAATATAGATAAATATTTGTAAACATGGTTAAACAAACATAATACTTCCAAGTCTATGGGATAAAAAGTATGATAGCAGAGTATGACTATGCCAAAATAATTATATCATAAAGACGTCTATAATTGGAAATACTAATAGCTATTTTATGCATATGGAGTCAAAATACACTACACTAAAACCATAAATCCTAGTTTTTAAGATACTACCTACTTTCAGTGTAAATTATATTGATAGTTTTGCTATTCTTAAATAAATCTTACTCATTTTATATCATACAGTTATATAAGTTATGGAAGATAATATAGTAAAACCGATAATATTCTTAAAGGCATTAACTCATAAATTTGCTAAGATGACATTATAACAAAAAGAAAATAAAAAGTTTTTCATGGTGATTAAGTATATTGTAGTTACCCTTAAATAACGTTTTCTCTAAATACAAAGTTATACCGTTTCCTTTTTATTAAACCCGCTGATCTAGAGATAACTTGCTTATACGTTTCACTCGTATACTGTATATCAATTAAATATTAAATCATATTCATACTGATATCTTATGAGCTCTTATTATAATTGAATTAATCTATTAGAGTTTTTAAATATATCCTAAGCAAAATGCTACAATTTTAGCTGATAGAAAGGCTATAGAACGCAGACCATGGTGGTCTCTGATTGGTTGAAGCAATTCTTTAACCAGGGGGACAATTTTTTGAGAATTTGTCCCCAAATCTCGGAATTCTTAGAGGCTTTAGGGAAATTGCGTGTGGGAATTCTTATCCGTCTGTTAATTTTAAAACACTTATGGATAATTATTCAGTCTTCAATGAGATTTATAATTACTGTGAATGACTTAAATGGTTTTATTAATTTTTCCATTGGTATGACATTCAATACCATTATACTTTGATTAATATCTCTTTCAGAGCACAAAATGAAAGCAGAACAGGAATTCATAATTGAAAAACTAAGTTTTACTGTTTGTGGTTTCACAAATACTATAATAAGAATAAATGCAGAATATATTATAATAATAGAAGAGACAAGGTATACACAATACGGCATTTTATTAGCTACAGATTTAATTGCGTTGAAAAATGCCTGGAAAAACTACTTCTGGTCTGGGGAACTTTTAGGAACCATCTAGGGATGTTCCTGATTGTGTAGACTGTAGAAGAAGATTCATTTCGACAGGAGACACAGTGAGAGGAAGACGGAAGTTTGTCTTGTCTGTGAACTTGTGATCCTGCAAACAATGAAGGATCTATTGGGTAAGGAGAGACACAATTTACAAGGTTTATTTCTTTATATTATGTTCTCGCTGTTGTTATATTACTTAAAATACTGTTGATTCTAATATATTATAGGTGTTGTAGGTTACCATGATTGATGGCAAACCATCGAATTTCTGTAAGGGTCTTGTATTGGCGAAGGATCTTTATGAAAAGATATTTCCCCAAAATTGCTGCCTTAGCGTGTAGTGGTAATTCCTTTGATTATTGAAAGGTTATTACATGAGATTGTTTCTAGATGTGGCTTTAACTTTTCAATTAATGATAGGATGGTGTATAACTGTATCTATATGGTTCGAGTTCCAATAGGTACACTGTAATCACCTAAAATAGTATTTGTTACTATTAGGCCTAGATTTTAAATTCCAAATCAAACATCTATGATACCTGTTTTCTGTGGATTTTTTGATCCCGTGATTGAAATATTGTCGTATCATTTTGATATCTGCTCAATGTTTTGTTAAAAAAAAATTGCAGAACTAATTTTAATCACATACTTTTATCTAATCTGGTTAGAAATTTGGTTAAAGATTCTTTTCACATTTTAAAGGTGTGAATCTGATGGTGTAAACTCTAGTGAAAATTGTGTAATTTATGCAAATTATTTGCATTGCAAAAGTATAAGAAGGAAACGAGAGTTTAAGATGATATGTTAGAAAATTATTTGCTAATTAACTAAAATACTTTTTATTGGACAACTCGACATTCATTCTTTATTTTACTAATACAGAAAAATAAGTGCTTTGATATAATTCTGTATGCACATACTGTATGAATACACATATATCATTCATTTGAATGCAAATACATACAATCCTTATGACAAATATCTACAATTACTTTGCTTTAAGAAACAATCATTGTCTCACTTCCATTATTTTGAAAGTGCTTGGCCAGCCACGCCTACCATTTAGCCCCCCCCCCCTCTCTCTCTCTCTCTCTCTCTCTCTCTCTCTCTCTCTCTCTCTCTCTCTCTCTCTCTCTCTCTCTCTCTCTCTCTCTCTCTCTCTCTCTCTCGTTAACCTTGATTTAGTTGATCGTTTCTAGGTTTTGTGTCCAAATCTATCTATATTTTACCATAAGGGCTGCTTTTCTGGCCCTATACAGCAGGGGAACCCTACTCTCTACAGGACCTCTACAGTCATTTTATCATGATCGTTAAAGAGTATTATACATTTCACATCGCATATTGCTCATTTATTGTCAAATCCACACTATCGAAGCGTCCACACAACAAAAAATTCTCCAGTTTCCTCTTGAAAGCCTTAATATTTTAAGTCGTGCTGATGTCTCCAGGGAGCTTATTGTATAGTCCCGGGCCGCATATTTAAAGGCTCCAGAGCCTATATTAGACATATATCTGGTTTTTTTTTTTACGGGTTTATTTCTCGCCCTCCATCAGACACTAAAGGTCTGTTCAGGCGGGCCTTGGTGTGTGAAAATAATTTCTTTCCAGTTAATATTTTGCTCTATCATTATCAGTTATTTCGCTAGCATTTGTATTCAGGCTTAATAGTTTTCAGGTCACTATTATAACACTTTCTAAAAAGATAAGTCTTCAGGTTTTTCTTGAAAACTGCCACATTTTTGCTATTCTTGACATCGATTGGAAGGTCGTTGAAGAGTCTCGGTGCAGCATAACTGAACGTTCTTCCTCCTATTGCATGATCTAGGTTCCAATAATTTGAAACAGTCTGTAACTATTCTCGTGTCAGGACGATTTTTTGGCTACACGTGTAGTAAATCTCTTAGATATTTTGGACGTCCGGTTCTGATAACTTGTGGGTTAGTTTGCATATTTTAAACAATAGGCAGCCAGTGTAGATCAGGTGGGACCCCTTTCACCAGTCTTGTTCCTCTGTTTTATTGTTTTGTAATTTCTCTAAGTTGTACTTTTGGTATTCCCCTGGAACTGACTGTAGGTGTACTTCTTGTTACTTACAATGTTTGATACATTCTAAATCATTTATGAAGAAGAATGAGCAAGTTTTGTTATGGCTTTATCCTTCACAATAATCTTCTCCGATACGTTCATGCAATAGGAAATAGGCCTATCAAATTTTATTTTCCCAATGGAATTTATTTTTTAATCTTTAAGTTCAAGGTTCAGTCCCAAGTGATTTATATCTTCAAAAGTGAAAAAAATCTGGTTCTGGGCTAAAGCGTATTTCCAAAGCGAGGAGGACTACTGTAATCTCTTGATTGGAATTGAAAGCGATGGAATCTCATGCTGAAATTGTTGTGTGTGAGAGAGAGAGAGAGAGAGAGAGAGAGAGAGAGAGAGAGAGAGAGAGAGAGACAGAGACAGAGACAGAGACAGAGAGTGTTTCCAACACCAAGGGAGAAATTACTTTGTAAAATCTCCTATCTTTTATATCACATTAACGAATTTTTGTTAAGCACTGATTTTCTCTCTCTCTCTCTCTCTCTCTCTCTCTCTCTCTCTCTCTCTCATCTCTCTCTCTCTCTCTCTCTCTCAACTAAATACTTGAAGGCAGTAAGCATCAAATCCATTTAAATATCAAATATTTGGAAGTGTATCCCAAGTTATAAATCATTTGTAAGTTTACATAAAGTCAGCCTCATGTCATCTCAGCACATACAATTACATAGAAGTGGTTGGTAGAAGTTGCTTGAGGGTACATTAGGGCACACTATTCTATCTCTTGTTTTGTTTAAGTGTTTATATATTTGTATAGGAAGGTTTTATTTTAATGTTGTTACTGTTCTCAAAATATTTTATTTTCCCCTGTTTCCTTTCATCACTGGGTTACTTTCCCTGTTGGAGCCCCTGGGCTTATAGCATATCCTGCTTTTTCAACTATGGTTGTAGCTTAGCACGTAATAATAATAATAATAATAATAATAATAATAATAATAATAAAAGGCATAGTTTTGATCTTAAATGACTCTATACCACTAATACATTGAAATTAAGTTTATTTGCGAGAGTATCATTTTCATGAAATTTTTTTTTATTAGTGATGCCATGATTGTATGAAATGTCGTTGCTTTCTTTAATATTTTATGGATTGGGCAATTTGAATCAAATGCCCGATTTTCTCTAATAATTATCAGCACAAATATTTTGACTTTTGTAGTGATTTTAAAGGATCAGTTCTGGTTTTTTAACCATGATATTATGAGTGGAGATGCTACAACAATTATAATTTTAATCTAACTTGGCATAACAAATTTTAATTGATTGTTCACATTTGAAATTGTGGTGAAGAACGACTCGAAAATGTTGAGCAGTGGTAATCTTTATTTAAAGTTACTATTTATGAGCCGAATTCAAACGTACGTCTTTGTTAAATCGTACTTGTGTTTCTGTGTGACATAGGCACTTGCATGACTTGCTCATCTGGCAATAATCATGTCTTTTCTTAAATATTAATATCAATGTATCTTATGTATGAGTAATGTTTTTATTTTTTGTGTGGTGAGAATATGTTTATCCAGCGACAGTAAATGGCTTTTCATACAGTGGAACCCATACAGTAATTTTGCTTAATTAATAAGCTGTTTTCCTGGGATGCGGTGACCGATTTGGTAACGTCCCTAATTGGTGAACGCCAGACTTTGGGTTCGAGTCCCGCTGAAACTCGTTAGTTTCTTTGGTCGTTGTAACCTTACCATTTTTGTGAGCTAAGGATAGTGGGGTTTGAGTGAGCCTATAGGTTTATCTGTTGAGTCATAAGTAGCCATTGCCTGGCCTTCCTTGGTCCTAGGGTGGGTGGAGAGGGGCCTTGGGTGCTGATCATATGTATATATCGTCAGCCTCTAGGGCATTGCCATTTTTGATAGGGTAAGGTCACTGCCCCTTGCCTCTACCGTTCATGAGTGTCCTTCAAGTCTTTAAACCTGTCTCACACACAGGACCCCTACGGACTGCAGGGCTTAGCCTACTGCAAGGTATTTAGCATATCACACAACACGTGTGTTTATTGTCGAATGCTTTCGTTTTTGACTGAGGTAATATTTAATTTACTATTTATCCTAGATTTATTTCCATGTAGATATTTACTATTATTTTTCACATGTTGATTACAGAATCGTAAGAAGTTATGAGGAATTTCTTGTGTAATTCTGATATTTATGAGAAAATATTCTTGGGTAAACATCTATTGACACGCCTTATTTTGAATTAAACCGTCATCAATATTTTTCTATCATTCACTAGTGAGCAGGCGTAATCAAAGCATTAGTTAATGACTAAACTCTTACTGTAAATGGGGTGGGGAGGTCCTTAGTCTGTTTTTCGACAAGTCAGGCAAAAGTGGTTTTCAACAATTTGCTCTTCGTTAAGAACACGGCCTTACTCCTTATCAGTGTTTTCTTTTAAATTGGTTTTAAATCTAAAAATATGAAGCCTTATTCATTTATGTAAAGGTAATAAGTTAATTTGGTTTTGCTTGTTAATTGTTTTGGGTTTAAATCCAACCCTCCACTGAAGTCGAGTGAACTACTTCTCGGGCGGGTCCATATCAATCATCTAACGAAACATTTTCATTATAACTTATACAATTCCTTGATTGTAGCATCTTCAAAATCATACGATCTTGTGAAAAGTAATGTCTTTAGTTTCTTCTTAAATTCAATTGCTTCCTTTAGATCCTTCATTTCAGTTAGCAGTTTATTTTAATGTCTAGGCACACAGCAGCTAAAAGCCCTTTCACCAAATTTACTATTTGTTCTTGGTTCAGATAGTCCATGTTTGTCACTCTGTCTAATGGTAACATTTGTTTCTAGTTCTAGTTTGTTCAGGCATTCTTTTAGATATCTTGGTTCAATTTGGTTCAGTATCTTAAACGTTGAATTTTAATTGATAAATGATAAATAGTTTCATGTGGAAATTTCCGAAGGCAATGTCATTTTGATGAACAAGATCAACAAGATTGCAAAACGCGTCAATACTGTCCTTAATACTTCGTGGACTAAGTAACTTGAATCGAAGGCATGACTATAAACTTTTTGTGTGTACTACATTTCATCTGTAACTAATTTCGATATTTGTCAGTTTTGTGATTGGGAAATGGTGTTTATAAATAGTTTGATACTTGACATTAAGCTATTTTCCATGTAAGGAAATATATTACTTTAATTGATCTACAATAATCAGGAATGAAAGTATTTTGACTTTTCTAAGGGTAATTATGAAGGACCAGTACTTCTGTTGTTTTAATTCGAAGTCTTTGTTGAGATGTTATAACAGTGGGGAGACCTTGACGTGGTTAAAGGTTTTGCATATCCCCATGATGAGCAAAACTGTGCTAAGTCATGACCACCCATACTAGGTTGGTTTTCTGTGAGCTATCAGACCAAAGTCTCCCACCATCACCAATCCACAATGGGTCAGCGTGGTGATGGAAAGACTGGTCAAACCCCAGACATGAATTAACAGGTCTGAGGCCTTTGTCCTGCAGTGGACTAGAAACGGCTGCATTTGTTGTTGTTGTTGTATAAGTTATAACTGTAATCGAACTAAGTACAAATTTAACAATGTATAGATACTGAGGTACTTAATGAATTGAATGCCCCCATTTGGCAATGTGGTACAAAACTAATCAAAAGTGTTTCTTATAAACATCGCTTCCACAGCTATAGAATGTAGGTAATTGTGACACCCTACAGTAGTGTTAACTCTTTATTTGAAATTACTATTTAAGAACTAAATTCTAAAGTATTTGTCTATATAGAATCATGTTTGTGTTTCCAGGGAATGTAGGATATCTTGAGATGTGTTGCTCATCTTGCAATTATAGTGGCTTTTACTAGAACATAAATTGTCTTGTTTGTAATAAGGCTTATTTTTTGCGGTTCAGTCTGATTACTGTAAATGGCTTACAAGTATAGTTTGGCCAATAGGTGAACTTTTAATGCTTTCGTTTTAAAACTGAGGTATGGTTTGGGTTTTGTAATTATTTCCGTTTTATTTTCATTGAGATATTAAATATTATTCTATTATTTTTCCTATGTTGATTGCAGAATCGTCGTAGGTTAAAGAAAATTTCTTACTAAATTCAGATTGGCTTGTATCAATGACCCACGCCAGATAAAGGTTAATTGGGAATCTATCTATCTAGGTGCCATACACTGGACGTGGGCTGTCAATTGCCTCCACCTGGTCCTGTCTCTAGCTCTGTATAATTTTGAATAGTCCAGCTGTTATATTCTCACTTTTTTCCTCTAGTAAGCTGTCCAAAAACACTTTCCTTTGCCGGCCTCTTGCTCTTCTCCCCTCTATCTATCTTTCCCGTAAGGCACAAAATTCCGACCTTTTCTCTTATTACATGTCCCAGAAATTCCATCTAAATCTTCCTTATCAAATTTAGAAGTGATTTTTTTTCTCTCTCTCTCTCCTCTCTCTCTCTCTCTCTCTCTCTCTCTCTCTCTCTTAGTCTATGGCATCTTCAACATTCTTCTGTAAAACCATAATTCAGCTGCATTTATTTCCCTTTTCAAGTTCTTGTTTAATGTCCACTTTTCTAAACGCCATGCAGGGAAGTTTCCAATTGGCCACCACAACCAATCTTAATAATTATTCTTTCCTATTACCATAAACAGCAGTTTTATTTCCATTTATTTGTAGTAGTTTGTCAATCATTCCCTAACACTTTCTCTAAAATCTTAACTGTATCATCAGTGTCATTTATGGAGAATTAAAATTGTATATCAACAAAAAGCTTGACCTCACTTCAATTCCCTGTAATAGTTTTGATAGATCAATACTAAAGATACAAAATAAATTAGTATTGGGCCTAATAGACGTCCATGTGGCATCTCTGCTTAATGGTTCGCGTGATGAGTAAGAATTTCCAATTTCGTACAAAATAGCTTCTTTTAAATCCGAGAATTGTTAGATAGTTTCATGTTATTGGAGCCAAAATGTACATATACTGTAGGTTCTAGAGCCTTCAAATATGCGGACCCAAGATTATATAACAAGCTCCCACTAGACATCAGAAAGAATGAATATATCAAGGCTTTCAAGAGGAAACTGAAGATGTTCTTGCTGTTTAAGTGCTTCAATGAAGTGGATTGGAAAATTAACGCGTAATACGCTCTCAAATACTAAAGAATATATACGACAAACTGATCTTGCAGGTTCTGTAATGAGTAGGGCTTTCCTTTGTGTAATAGGACCAGGAAAACAGCCACACCTGTCTTCATCCACTATTGCAAGTAAATCATATTTACAATACTGCATACAGTTGTCACCGTAGATGATAATTGTCTATATGCAGGCTGGTTATCCGGCAATGTTTCATACTTCCCATATGACTAACTAGTAATTCAAGAATGACATATTCGAGCCTTTTTGCCATGAAGGATAAATTCGAAATAGCCACTGTCTCAGATTTAGGATATTTACTCGTCAATGGTAGCATTTAATATTTCTGAAACACTGCAAAAGTATTTTACTCCAATTTCTTTAGATATTGCCATAAGATAAATTACACGATTTGATTTTTAGCCCCCTTTAAAAATCCTGATGACTTCTTCATTAAAACAGGATGTCAGAAAACTCTCGATCATCATTAAAACTCTTTTATCTTATTTGTGTGTCTGGTTTAACACCAATCTGATTCTGAATGGGCGCAAAAGATCCAATTGTATATTTTTATTTTGCTTTTGGATTTTTAGTAAGTTATCAGCTAGTTCTTGGTCACAATGTACACCCGGTAGCATTTTTCTTCAACCTTTTAGAAGACTACTGTATATAGCTTATTCCTCTCTCTTGCTGCTTTTTCCTTCTTAATGGGCCCTTTTATGGCTGTGTATTCTTTCTATCCTACCTCCTCCACAGTGTAAATCCTGCTTGGAACTCATTATCTTCATCATTCACTTTGTAACAAACTCCACTTAACCTCTACGTTTTTTTTTTCTCTCATTGAAACAACTCTAGTGAAATATATTAAAATATATTCTTTACCAGCAAATCCATATAATTGAAATAAGTCTTTAAACGCAAATACGTGTGTTGAGGATACTTGTTCCTCGTATATCATAGATTCGATATCACTGGAATTTATTTAAGCAAGATATTAGGTAATTTTCTTATAAGCCCATCAAGAAATCTTAGATTAAATCATATAATTCAGTTACTTTTCCCATGATATTTTCGAGTTTTTAGTCTATTTCAAAGAACAAGGTCTTTTTGTTGAATTTTGAGAAAAGCTAATCAAGCTTGAAGTTATATTAGTCACTTGCACTATCTAGAAAACCCAAGATTGCATGCAAGGTATAAATGAAAAGATTCGACTATCCTTAGCGATCTAGCGTTGGCTGTTTACATAGTTGCTTTGGTTTTCTGAAGAATGTAGTCATTAAATACGAGTTGATGATAGGTTTGTTAAGGTTGCATTAACACATCTCTCTCTCTCTCTCTCCTCTCTCTCTCTCTCTCTCTCTCTCTCGTGTTTTACTTTTAACTACCAACTCTCTCTCCTATTCTATTACCTCATTAAGTGACCTCAACATAACTCGATCGTTTACCAAAAATCCCATTTCAAGATTTTTAGTATCTCAGTCTAACTAATCGTGATATTCATCTTAATATAAATTTCATCGAGTTCAAAATTGCAAAATACTATTGTTGATACAGTTCTCGCTTTCATAGGTGGTCGTTATAGATTAATGAGATGGTTAATAATTAGATGGTCTTTTACGGGCTGGCAATACAAGAGCCTGTGGCCTACGTAAGGTAGGGGAATAGTAACTGAACCGAGCCAGATGGTCGAGAGAGAGAGAGAGAGAGAGAGAGAGAGAGAGAGAGAGAGAGAGAGAGAATGGTCCCTTCGAAAGCAAAATAATGCAACTTTTCATGATTTTGTCCTGGAAGTAAATCCAAAAAAAAAAAGTTTGCAGTCCTTGAACCCTTCGAGAGAGAGAGAGAGAGAGAGAGAGAGAGAGAGAGAATGGTCCCCTCGAAAGCAAAATAATGCAACTTTTCATGATCTTGTACTGGAATTAAATCCAAAAACAGTTCAGTCCTCAAACCCTTCCCCATACTTAGCACTTAAGAGAGAGAGAGAGAGAGAGAGAGAGAGAGAGAGAGAGCCTGTCGAATTGAACTCTTTAAAATTTAATGTCCTTTGCATTAGAGTTTAAGAATAGCGTTACCGAGGTATTTTTGGATGTTGACCTGAATTTTAAAACCCGTGTATTTATTCTCAATCCTTCTCCATATATTCAGGATCAATACCAAATTCTCTCCCATGCTTGTTTAATATAGCCTTAATTACGTTTTCGTTCGTATTATTTCACAAATCTTTTCCCTAAACACTTAAAATTTAATTCCATACTTTATGTAACTTATACTTCAATTGAACCCATGCATTGGTAGTTTATGTATATAGCTTTTTAAACATTATTTTATTCCTGCTACTTAGGATACAATTTGATACTTATAAAATTTTTATATACGAGGTAACTATTGACAATAAACTTTCTAGAAATTATACTGTAGTGCCTGCACCTTGTGATTAACGAGGAACAGGAAACCTGGTTGTTGCAGCAGTAGTAGTAGTAGTAAAAAAGTTATAAGTAAATTGATAAAATAACTTTAAAGTTTGGTTTTGGGAAATGAGTTTCCTAATGCATTTGTTTTCCAATTTTTTATTTCTAATAATCATTTAGTTACTAATGCTGTAACAAAGCTCTCTCTCTCTCTCTCTCTCCTCTCTCTCTCTCTCTCTCTCTCTCTCTCTAATACTATAAATGCTATTTTATATGGATTGACAAATACAATGATGGATAAATTTACTAGAGTATTAATTCATTTAATTTTTCAGAAGTTGGACACACTAGTCAAGAGGATAGAAGATGAGAATCTTTGGGGGCCTTATCTCGAATGCCCTTCTGAAGACCACAAGACTCTAGGAAGATAATCATCATCATCATGCAGGAGCCATATCCCAAACAAGTTGGCAATCATGGCTGGCCATTCCTCTTCCTTTCCGGCTCTCAGCAGTAACCCGAGCTGTAGATATACATTGCATTAATTATAGGTAAGTGGTTAACTAAATGTGACATTTTTTGAGTGTGAGAACATTAAAAGTCCAACCTTCCTGCTTTTTAGTCTGTTGGAGGATCATTCAATCTTAAATGACGTTTTAATACTAAATTTCATGTTTTGGTTAAATTCTTCCTACCAGTCCCAAATTTACATCCTGTGTCCAGTGTCTATAGACCAAATTGTTGTTATGATGATGATGATGATTATTATTATTATTATTATTATTATTATTATTATTATTATTATTATTATTATTAGTACTAAGCTACAACCATAGTTGGAAAAGCAAAATACTACAATCGCAAGGGCTCCAACAGGGAAAAATAGTCCAGTGAGGAAAGGAAATAAGAAAATAAATAAACGATATAAGAAGCAATGAACACTTAAAGTAAAATATTTTAAAAACATTAACATCATTAAAACAGGTTTTATTCCTGCATTCTGTGCTCTCTCTACTAATGATATACATTAATTTGTTTGTAGTATAGAAAATTCTATTCCTATTTCATCTTGGCTTTTGTCTCGTCTAACATTTTCACAGACATCTCAATAAGTACTTCCCAAAATATCAACACGGCTACTTTTTATGTTTATTAACTTTATCCAAACTTTTTCCACTTTTCTCACTTTATAAAATTGCCCTCTCAATATGTAACTAACTCCCACTACTTACATAAGGCCACATGTATTAATTTTTTATCTTGTCTTCATTGCACTTTTTAAACATTACAACTTGAATGCTCTTCCTTTCAACATAATGTTCCTCCTTTCTTTCTTTCTTTCTTTCCTTCTTTCTATCTTTCTTTCTTCCTTCGGTCTCCATGATTTTGATCATTTCTGTTTGCAAAACATGACCAAAGCACTTGGTCTTTTTAATTGGGCCTTGGACGCCCTACTATCTTGACTGTCTATAATGAAATATCCAATCCTGTCTCTTCTTGTCACTCTACACATCCATTTCAACATTCATATTCCTACCATTTCCATTTTTCTATCTTGGGCCTTCGAAATCAATAGTGTGTCAGTCTCCCAAAACCATTGCAGATATAATGTCACTTATGTTAAACATTCCTTTAACCTTTGCACTGACCCCCTTATATTTGTATAGTTAAGAGTCCATATCTCTCTTTGTTAATTTGATTCTAGATACAAAATCCAACTTTCTTGATGTCATCTAATCTCAGTTTCACTGTACCCAGTCTATCTTCTACCATCCATAGAAATTATCCTTTTATCTACTTATCCAATGCCTTGATTTTCAAGTGTTTGGCTCCACATTTCTAGCTTTTGAGTTTGCCCAAACAAATTTAGGAGAAAAGATATGCTATGGGGAATCTCTTCTCATACGTCTGATATAATGATGTTCAGCACAAGGTCAAAATCGTAGGGACTAAGAGCTATTCATCAGACTAAATTTTTCTGTACTTCTAACAGCACTCTTATTTGTGATGCTACCTCTACATACCATATCCCTTCTTTCTATAAATTTCTTGGCTATATTGGTTGATTAATTTGGTAGTTAAGATCATATTTATCTAAAAGCTATTTATCCTATGTGTGAGAGAGAGAG
Organism: Palaemon carinicauda; assembly: GCF_036898095.1. NCBI lineage: Eukaryota > Metazoa > Arthropoda > Malacostraca > Decapoda > Palaemonidae > Palaemon > Palaemon carinicauda. Next base: position 49,960,418 of record NC_090768.1, read on the forward strand.
AGAGAGAGAGAGAGAGAGAGAGAGAGAGACCGTCCCCGTATTATTAATTGCATTATGAAATTATTGTGAATCCTTGTTGCCCCCCCCCCCCCCTCTCTCTCTCTCCTCTCTCTCTCTCTCTCTCTCTCTCTCTCTCAAAGAAAATAATTGCTAAAACACTGAAAGCTTATTCAGTCCCAAAACCTATTTGAAAACACGATTTTATTCCTAAAACACCATCGCTGATCAAATTAATTTATATGAAATAATTATATATATATATATATATATATATACACAAATACATTTATATAAATTCCAAATTTAAGCAAACTAGGTATATTCTGCTTAAATTTGGAATTTATATAAATGTATTTGTATATACATATATATATATATATATATATGTATATATATATATATATATATATATATATTATAATCTTACAGTTTATAACATAAATACATCATAGTATATTTACATATATTTTGTTTTACATATAGTTTTTTATAACTCTTATCATAAGCAAACTAGGTATATTCTGCTTAAATTTGGAATTTATATAAATGTATATATATATATATATATATATAGTTTATAACATATATTCTGCTTAAATTTGGAATTTATATATATATATATATATATATAGTTTATAACATATATTCTGCTTAAATTTGGAATTTATATATATATATATATATATATAGTTTATAACATATATACATCATAGTATATTTACATATATTTTGTTTTACATATAGTCTATTTATAACTGAATTTTTTACTATTTATCTAAATGTTTTTAAATAAAAAATATATTTAGTCTTGAATACTTTTTCAATAGAAGTTTTAAATTCTAATTTATCTACATTAAACGTATTTATCATTCTGCTTTTATTTATTAGGTTACTTGACTTTACTTGACTGTTTTCCTGGTCTTATTACATTGGGGAACTGTATCTTACAGGACCTACAATATGTTTGTCATATACAATCTTTGGTATTTATTGTATCATACATCGTATTCCGCGTTTATTGTCAAATCCACATATCGAAACACTTAGAAAACAAAGTCTTCAATATTTTCTTGAAAGCCTTGATAATTGGCTATCATCAGTCTTTCGAACGTTTAGTGGGAGCTTATTGTATAGTCATGGGGCCACATATTTGAAAGCTATAGAACCTACAGTAAAGGTTTAAAGGCCACTCATGAATGGCAGAAGCAAGGGACAATGCCCTAGAGACTGACCATATGTACCTATGATTAGTGCCCAAGCCCCCTCTCCACCCAAGCTAGGACCAAAGAGGGCCAGGCAATAGCTGCTGATGACTCAGATAGAACTATAGGAACCCCACCCCACCCCCATCCTTAGCGCACAAAGATGGTGAGGTTGCAGCAATCAAAGGAAATTGACATGTATCTTGGTTCCATTAACTTGAAATCATCTGTAACTATTCTCGTGTCAACTCAATACGTTGGCTTCCCAATATGTAGCAATTCTTTTAGATATTTTGTACTTCTGGTTCTGATAACTTGAGTCATTGCACAAAGACTCTATTCTAGCTCAAATAGGCAGCCAGTGTAATTCCATTAGTATAGGAGTGATCCTTTCTCTGGGTGGGACACCTTTTTATCAATCATGCTGCTTTGTTTATTATGTTTTGTAATATCTTAAGTTGTCCTTTGAGTATATCGTAACAGAGCGAGTTTTAATAGTCAATCTTGGAAATAACACAGGTGAGGACGATGTTCATGACGAACTTGTCATTGCCTCAGTTTGCCTTATTCTTTAGTGGCGTAATTATGACGTCATTATTACGTAACACCGGAAATGACGAGTGGATTTGTCCAGTGTAGGTTAATACAAACTGGACAATCGGTTAGCGGTTGTCCAAAAGTATTTCTGTTTGGTTTTGTCAAGAGACAAGTGACGACCCCTGTTATTTCTAATTAGCCGAACTTAGTGGTAAGGTAAAGTTTATTTGGTTTTAAATTTAAGTGTTTGAATAACAAATTATCATAATGCAGGATTCCCCTTTGCTATTATTCAATGTGATTTGAAAATTGACTCGGTGTCGAATTTAATTATAAGTTAATATTTCGACTTCCGATGTCACTGCAATTGGTTTGGCCATCTGGTGGTATTGGTAAACGGTAGTCTTAAAAACGCATAGCTGGGCAGAAAGGCATTAACTGGAAATATATTGTTTTCACACACCAAGGCCCGCCTGAACAGACCTTTAGTGTCTGATGGAGGGCGAGAAATAAACCCATAAAAGCAAAAAGCATTACGTAATTTGTAATGGCCATTGCAAAGGGCCCATCTCATAAGCTAATACATTACATGCATTACGGTCTTCAAAGTCAGGAAGACTTAGTGTGTCTCAGTGGAGAACTTATAACAAATATAAATCTAGCGGTGGGCACAAACTACGGTAAATTCCAAATGCAATATTCTACTTAAAAGGCTACTTTCCTAGTCCTACTAAATGGCACAACCCTTCTTCGCTACAGGACCTACAAAAAACAGTTCCTATGTATTCTTAGGTATTTTGCATATCACACTGCATAAATGGTGTTTGTCAAATCCACATTATCGAGGCGTTTAAAGAACAATTCTCCAGTTTCTTGTTAAATATTTCTCATTAATTAGTTCTCGAATTTGAAATATTTTATAACAGATTAAATGTTTATATAGGAACTATAAATAACATCCTTAGTATTCATGGTCCGAATTTTCTGCCAATCTCTGTTATTCCAAATTGTAAGCTTTACAAGTTCTTGAATTCACTATATGTTTATCCGGTTTATTCAACTTTGTGCAGTTTATACATATTATCTGTTGTGAATTACATTTCTTTGTGGCATGATTTCCTGAACATTTCCCTCAAATTTTATCATCTGTCTTGAACTTATATTTTTTTTCCCAAGATGTCCATACCTTTCACAGCGGTAGCAGGTGCTCACGTGGTGCTTATCACAGATGTTTTAAGTACTTTATTGAAACATAACTATATCCCGTAAAGTATCTTATTTTTTTTTTCAAAGTTCATTTGTGTAACTAATAAAACATTTAACGTGAAGATAATTCCATAGCGCCGGCCTATTTGTAATTTAGTAAATTTCCATAGTATAGTCCTAAACGATCCCAGTACTGAAACATCGATCGAAATAACTTTTTAACTCCTATTACCTCAAACACTGCTATTAGATTTAGCAGTTCTTATTAATTTTGGTATAAATTTCCCTCTGAACCAGCTGTGTCACAAATAAGTTTCCAGTGTAATGATATATATTCTAATGCTGCTAAAAGGATATTGATGGAAATTGGGATGTTGCAGGGTAATTAAGAATTTCAGTGATAAATTGGTAAGGTATTAAACTATCACTTGTGGGGCCGGTCAGCCTTTCTCATAGGCTTGAAGTTTATTCCCAAGTGGCAGTAATCTGTGTCATGTTTTTCAAATTCGTTCTCATTTTGGTTTGTGATGGCTACAAAACATTGCATTGAGTTTGGAATGAAATTTAATAAGATGCGTAAAAAAGCAGATTTTTCCCCACCAAAGAGATGACAATTTATTTTTCTTTTTATGAAGGAGAGCTTACGAATTTGTAATTTTCCGTAATATGCTTGAGCAATTAGGTTATGGTTAGGCAATTCGTAAATTCCTTTGGAAGATTGTGGGAAGTCGTGTAGTGTAGGGATAAACTATCATAACAATAATGCTTTATTTTGGGAGATATACTTTTTTTTTTTTTTTCTTTTAAGGACGGGAAGGATTTCTTAAGGGTCAGAGTCGAGTTGGTGGGTCTAGGATTCGTTGGGGAGAAAGTTTTGGGAAGGTGGGATGGGAGTAGGAGCTTGGGAAGAAGATGGTTCAGTTGGAATGAGGATAACTGTAATCTGTTGTCAATGCAGCAGTTAGCAAAACAAAATCTGGTAGGTCCCTAATTTTAAATCACGCAGTCTTCTACGTCTTGGTCGGCTAGCAAATAAACTAGAAAAAGTTATGATAAAACTGAAAATGGAAGTCAAATAATAAAGACACTAACTGTAACCGTAATATCTATAAAAATCAAAAGAGATATTTCTTCTGGAAAAAACTTATCTCGTTGTAATCCGTAATACTCTGAGCACGAATGGAAGCCTGTCAAGAGGCTAACCATATCTATGGTCACATTCAACATAACTATGAAACTGCAGTTCAATTTTCTTTGTAATTTGTGAAATTTTATAGAAATTTTAACTAGTAAAGTAAGGCAAAAACGCTTCAGTTGGGATATTCCTCAGTGCACTAGTTACCCCTCATTCTTGGCCAATAGTTTGAGGTGTGGTGTTTTCTGACAATTTGACTATTCAACCAATGAATTTTGATTTGTTTAACAAATAAACATATGTCTTTTAATAGTTTATATATGATATATCTGTTTTAATGTTAATGTTTTTAAAATATTTCATTTTAAATGTTCATAACGTCTTATATCATTTATTTATTTCCTTTCCTCTCTAGGCTATTTTTCCCTGTTGGATTTGGGCTTATAGCCATCCTGCTTTTCCAGCTAGGGTTGTAGTTTAGCTAATAATAATAATAACAATAATAATAATAGTAATAATGATAATGATAATAATAATAATTTTTTCGGGCTATCATAGATATCTTGTAACTAAATGGTTTTTTTTTTTTTTTTTTTTTTTTTTTTTTTTTTTTTTTTTTTTTTTTTTTAATGCCTGGCAGTAAACTCAGCTGTTGGTATTAGTAAGTTAACTAGTAATAATTGCAAGGAATAATAATTGGAAGGAATCTTGAACTATTTTAGGGAAAATTTAGTCAAGTACAGTAGGCAAATCTGAAAATGTTGCTAAAATATCTTTTTCAATTCTTTCCAGAACTGCTCTCCAGTTGACTTGGTATTCATATAAAACTGAGGACTGAAACAGGACACAAAGGCTGTCCTGTAACAAACTGAGAAATTGCAAGAAGAGTTTGAATCCTTTTGTCATTGTATGAGCCAAGTTAAGTATGACACCAACAAGGGTGAACTGATGCTGTAAACTTCGCTTGATTAGTGAAATTTTCGTTTTAAGGTTCTGTGCTTTTTAGTAGATAGTTTAGATTTGTTGCATTTAGTGCTGGTATGAAGTTCCTCAATCACGTACAGAACAATATTAGATTATGCAGAGTAAAATAGCAGATATTTAAGAGCTTTGGGTTTCTAGAAATTGGTTTTCATTTAAGTGAATTTTGAGGTCTTTAAATAGGTTATTTTTGTGTCTAAAATCTTATTTTTGTGGGCTTCAAATATCCTACTTTTGGGGGCTAAAATCTTACTTTTTGGGGATTAGAATATCTTATTTTGGGGGCTAAAATCTTATTTTAGTGGACTTAAAATATCCTACTTTTGGGGAGTAAAATCTTACTTTAGTGGACTTAAAATATCTTACTTTTGGGGAGTAAAATATCCTACTTTTGGGGAGTAAAATCTTACTTTAGTGGGCTTAAAATATCCTACTTTTGGGGAGTAAAATCTTACTTTAGTGGGCTTAAAATATCCTACTTTTGGGGAGTAAAATCTTACTTTAGTGGGCTTAAAATATCCTACTTTTGGGGAGTAATATATCCTACTTTGGGGGGCTTAAAATATTTTACTTTTGAGGGCTTAAAATATCCTACTTATGAGGGCTTAAAATATCCAACTTTTAGTTGCTTAAAATATCTAACTTTTTGAGACTTAATTTCTTCTTAATTGGAAACTGGAGTGATAAGCCTCATAGGATTCACTTGATTTGTGTTTGATCAAAATATAAATTTCTGGTTTATGCTTTTTTTTTTTTACACTAATTCCTGGTATTTGGCAAGCTTTAATTAAATCAATGCATTTCTTGTAAAAAGAAAAATGTAAATGCAAGTATAGTTTAATTCTAGATCTCCATTTAGACATTGAATATAGTCCCCTACTTTGTTGGACAACAAAACTCGTGTCCTTTTTTGAAAAAAAATATTTTAGGAAATAATAGTTAAGCACAGTAAGCAAAAGCGAAAAATCTGTTGAAATGACTTATTCAATTCTTTCCAGATTTGTGTTTCACTTTGGTATGGCATTGAAGCCTGGAGGAGGTGTAGAAGTTGGTGTCCAAGAATTTGAGAAATTATGATAAGGTCTTTATCCTCCTGTCTTCACTATGAACCAAGTTAAGTCTGACATCTTCAATGAACCAATACTGTAAATTTACTTTGGATGGTAAAACTAGTTTTAAAGTCGTGTGCTTTTTAGAATCTAGGTTAGATTTTCGGACATTTAATACTAAGGTTAAGTTACAAGAATACAGACTAGGGATTTTAGACTGGACTGAGTAACCTAAATATTATTAATATTATCATTATTGCTGTTATTTTTACTAGCAAAGCTACAACCCTAGTTGGTAAAGCAAGCTGCTATAAGCCCAAGGGCTCCAACAAGGAAAAGTGGCCTAGTGAGGATAGGATATAAGGGAATAAATAAACGATCTGAGAAATGATGAACAATTAAAATAAGATATTTAAAAAAACAGTAACGTCAAAGCAGATATTTCACAAATTATAAAAAACTTATGTCAGCCTGATAACTGATATTGAAGATTTATTATTTTTGGATATTGGTTTTCCATTTTGTGAGAATTTTATTTAGGAAGAGGAGTCATTAGATTAGATTTAAATGATAGGACTCACTCAAACTGCATTTCATCAAAGAATCACATTTTTTTTTCTGAAAGATTTTTATTTTTAGTAAATCCCGTTAGTTGGAAAACTCAGATTAAATTAATGATTTTTTTTTCTTTCTTTCCTTTTTTTTTTTTTTTTTTTTTTTTTATTACACAAGTTTAGTTTAGTTTAGTTCTATGCCTCTGTTTAGGTGTGAAATAAGTTACTTATAAACCTTTTATATGACAAGACTTAAATCAACCTGCTTTTGATAAAAGTTTTTTAGGTTAGTGTGTGAAACTGTGAATCAGTTAACGAGTCAAATTGTTATCGTAAGAGGGTAGTGACGTCAGTGCTCCATATGTGATGTACTGTAGGTGTTAATTCAACCTAGTTTAATTTTTTTAGCAAAGGTCTTTCTACTTGTATTTGTGTGAATTCAATGTTGAAAACTCACATAGAAACTCGAGCACATCTTTTTATTAGTTCTTAAGATATCCTAAATGTTTTGTCCTGAAATATTTTAATTTCTTTGCCAAAATAATTTGTTGGTCTATAGAATTTCATAATTTTGGTGACTTAAATTATCTTAATCGTTTTGGAGCTTAGAATATCTTAATTCTGAGGTCTTTAAATATCTTATTTTGGTGTCTAAAATCTTATTTTTGTGGGCTTCAAATATCCTACTTTTGGGGGCTAAAATCTTACTTTTTGGGGATTAGAATATCTTATTTTGGGGGCTAAAATCTTACTTTAGTGGACTTGAAATATCCTATTTTTCGGGTTTAAAATATCCTACTTTGGGGGGTAAAAATATCTTACTTTTGAGGGCTTAAAATATCCTACTTTTGGTTGCTTAATTAAAATATCCTACTTTTGGTTGCTTAAAATATCTAACTTTTTGAGACTTAAAATATAGTACTTTTGGAGACTTAAAATATCTTACTTTTGGAGACGAAATATCTTACTTTTGTGGGCTTAAAATATCTTAATTTCTATCGCTTAAGATATCTTACTGTTTGTGGCTTTAAATATCCCAATTTTGGGGGCTAAGATATCCTAATTTATCTTCGATATAACTGATTTATTAAACATAATATTGCTTGAAAATGACTGGAAAAAAAAATGCTAAATTTGTACCTTATAAATCTTGATTGCCAATTTTCTGAGAGTTCCTATTAACACTTGTTTTTCAGGTTAAGGTGGCCTTCTCCTAGGATGCTTCAAACCCTTCAATCAAAAGGACTAATGTCCTGTGGGATCCAGACTCTCTCCTGGTCAAGTCCCTCAGAGCAAGTGAGACTTCTAGAACACCATTTCAGGCCATTGGGTGTAGAGTGTTAAATAAGTTTTTCACAATGAAGATTCAAATATCTAGTTCACGTTTTAAGTCTTGGATAGTGTGCTAAGTCATATTGCTAGCTTACTAATTTACCTAAATTCTTTCCTTTTTAGTTTCATGAATTTAGTTTTCATGCATTAAATTCCCATTAGTAATTGGTTTAATGAATAGTTGATGACTGAATTATAGTTATAAATCAATTTAGGCCTATATAAATCCATGTCAATATTTAAGATTGCAATATTGGGTAAGCTACCCTGAAGTTTTTTTAGAGCTAAATTATATCTCATTCTCATCAACCTGGTGTCATCTGGGAAAAATCTTATTGTGGAAATCCTGGTTATGAAATTTTTGACAGTCCTGTAAAAGATATTTCAGGGAGGGGCCGAGTTTCTTCAAATAGGAGTTAATTCAGGTAGGGGTTATTTCGGGTACGAGTTATTTCAGGAAGGAGTTATTTAGACGTTCTTTCAGGTAAGACCTCTTTCAGATAGAAGGTGAGCTATTTCAAGTAAGAGCCATTTCAGGTAGGAGTTCTTTCAGTAGAGGGCAGGCTATTTCAGATAGATGCTGGGTTCTTTGTGGTAGGAGTTCTTTGAGGTAGGAGTTCTTTGAGGTAGGAGTTCTTTGAGGTAGGAGTTCTTTGAGGTAGAGACTGGGATATACCAAGTAGGAGTTATTTCAGGTGGGAGTTCTTTCATGTAGAGGCTTGGCTTTTTTTGGGTCGAGTCTGAGCTATTTCAGGTAGGAGTTATTTCAGGAAGAGGCTGGGCTCTTTCAAGTAGTTATTTCAGATAGAGGGTGGGCTATTGCAGGTAGATGCTGGGCTGTTTCAGATAGGGACCGAGTGGTTTCATGCAGAGGCTGGGCCATTTCAGGAAGGAGTTATTTCATGTAGAGGCTAGGCTATTTCAAGAAACATATTTCAGGTAGAGGCTGGGCTATTAAAGGTAGGGGCTGGGCTGTTTCATAAAAAAGGCTGGGGTATTTCAGGTAGGAGTTATTGCAGGTAGGAGGTGGTCTATTTCAGATAGAGGCTGGGCTATTTCATTTAGAAGCTGAGCTATTTCAGTTAAATTTTATTCTAGTGATATTTTCAGGTTTTATTTATTTAATCCAATGGGATTGAACATTCAAATCCTGAGATCCTTGAAGCAAAGTTTTCCTAAATTTTTTATTTGTCAATTTTGACTTTCAACAATTGAGTATTTTTAGTAAGATTTGGTAAACTTTTATGAATATCAAACCGGGTTTAGTTTGTAATCTACATCCTTCTTAAAGTTCAGGAAATAGGAACATGTTCGTAAATTAGTTGGGAGACTTTTAAACTGTAGTGTTATTATATTAAGAATGATTAGCTTATATAAGATTACTGAATTATCCCATGCCAAAACTTTCAGTTGATGGAAATGAGGTTTTAGTTTAAGCATACATAGTTTATTTCTTTTTGTGGCATTTGAATTGAGCTGCTTTAAAGGCTTATTTCAAGGTGTGTTCGTGTTTAGCCTTTCAATTTTTCTTCTTGCAATATAAGCTTGGTTCCTTAACACAAAACCCTTTCAAATTTCAATAGTATACCTTGGATAGTTGATCCCTCACATTGTATTTTAAATTCTATAATGGGTAATACCTAGCAAATGTATTAAAGCAACATAAAGTTTAAATACACCATTGGTCCTATAGTTAAATATCTAGAGTAAATATTTTAATGTCTGTAATTTGTATAAAAACTTATCCCACTTTTTATACTTCATTTTGTAAGATTTAGTACTTGATGAAATGTTCATCCTCCGTCCCCTTGTTAAAAACCCTAAGTCTCTCTCTCTCTCTCTCTCTCTCTCTCTCTCTCTCTCTCTCTCTCTCTCTCTCTCTCAATATATTTAAGTTGGTGTCTAGAGTAGTTTATAGATGATTCTAGGAGTATACTTTAAATGAAATAAAAAGGTTTATGATATAGGTAAATGAAAAAGTTACTGTACATGTTTTTCAGGTTTTAATCAGATATTCTTAGAGAAGCTTAAACTTAAGGTTAGGAAAGATGGCTCTAAAATGATGAGCTCTCGGTAAGGTCGAAAAGCTGATTTGTTGATTGGTATAGATTTAAATACTAAGAATTACAGTAGGAATTGAACATTGCTGGATAATACCGAATAGTGAATAGATTTAGGTGATCATTGGCAGACGAGATGATTAGGAGAACTTTGGTGTGAAATTGCTAGAAGGGCTTTTGTGTGAAAGGGCTAGGAAGACTTTGGTATCAAATGACTAGAAGAGCTTTGGTGTGAAGTGGCTAGGAGAGCTTTGGTGTGAAGTGGCTAGGAGGGCTTTGGTGTGAAATGGCTAGGAGGGCTTTGGTGTGAAATGGCTAGGAGGGCTTTGGTGTGAAATAGTCAGGAAGGCTATGGTGTGAAATGGCTAGGAGAGCTTTGGTGTGAAGTGACTAGGAAGGCTATGGTGTGAAATGGCTAGGAGAGCTTTGGTGTGAAGTGACTAGGAAGGCTATGGTGTGAAATGGCTAGGAGGGCTTTGGTGTGAAATGGCTAGGAGGGATATGGTGTGAAATGGCTAGGAGAGCTTTTGTGTGAAGTGACTAGGAAGGCTATGGTGTGAAATGGCTAGGAGGGCTTTGGGGTGAAATGGCTTGGAGGGCTTTGGTGTGAAATAGCTTGGAGGGGTTTGGTTTAAAATGGCTAGGAGGACTTGGGTGTGAAAGGGTTAGTTGGACTTTGGTGTGAAATGGCTAGGAGGGCTCTGGTGTGGAATAGTCAGGAAGGCTATGGTGTGAAATGGCTAGGAGAGCTATTGGTGTGAAATGGTCAGGAGAGCTTTGGTGTGAAATGGTCAGGAGGGCTATGGTGTGAAATGCTTTAAGAAAGCTATGGTGTAAAATGGGTAGGGGAGCTTTGGTTGAAATGGTCAGGAGGGCTATGGTGTGAAATGGTTTAAGAAAGCTGTGATGTGAAAATGCTAGGAGGGCTTTGGTGTGAAATAGATAGGAGGGCTTTAGTGTGAAATGACAAGGAGGGATTTGGTGTGAAATGTCTAGGAAGACTTTGGTGTAAAATGGCTAGGAGGGCTTTGGTGTGAAATAGCAAGGAGAGCTTTGGTTTGAAATGTCTAGGAAGTCTTTGGTGTGAAATGGCTAGGAGGGCTTTAGTGTGAAATAGCTAGTAGGGCTAGGAGGTGGGAGGGCTAGCATGTTAGTGTGTAAAATGGTAGGGCTTTGGCTAGTATTAGTATTATTCCTCATCTTCTTTTGAGCTACATGAACATACCTTGAAATTAACTTTGATTTTTTTAAATGATAGATTGTTTGTCCCTCTAATACATAACTAAAGTTTCAGAACTCCCATTCCCACTCCTTGATCCTTCCACCTCCCAATTTGGAAAGATTTTAAAAAAAAGGGAACGTTCATATGACTGAGCCTTCCTCCCCATCTGTCCCCCTCCCTCTTCTGGTATCAGTATTTGCCATATTCCTCACCACTGAAAGGCCAGAGGGCCCATGAAGTATATATCTTGCTTTTGACTAGAACCACTGTTTATTTAGGCTGTTTATGAGCTTCCCATGTACGGGACTCGTTCATTCTTTTGCTGGTTTAATGAGAGGAGTTAACTGTTAGCTTGGTTGTGTTGTATTGTCAAAATGCTAGACTTTGTGTTATGGTAACATATTCAGTCCAATTTGATTTTCTTGAAATCTTGCCAGAGTATATTCTGTCTTGTCAATTCTAGTCATGATAATAATTTAGTCTCGTTAAAGGATCTTTAAAGCCTCAAATGATTTTAAATATTGGTATTTCGTGCTTTTAAATATTTTTGAAATTTAGTTTAAAATTCATTTTTAAAAATCTTTAATCTTGAATTGTAGGAGATTGTAGTGTCAAATTGAACAGGTTTCTGTTATGTATACAATGTAGTTCAATTTTAAACTATATCAAATTTGTCATATATTGTGTAAATTGAGTTGTGTAACTATTTTTGTCAAGAGAGTGATTTAAAATTTGTCCAAGAATGTGAAATTTCAATGTTAATGTGAAATTAGTAACTGTAATAATTCAATTTTATCTGTCAGTGAAAATCAAAATGTTAGAAAAATGAATTAATTTAGTTTTAAACTTTTAGATAACTTTTCTTAATAAAGTGTGGACGTTGTCAGTCTTGCAGTCCAGTGCTTTCCATTACACTGAGATACCCGAGCTCTCTGAAAAGGGGTCCAGCTGGGATTATAAATGTCCCAAGATATCTGATTCCTACTGTTTCTGTTCATGACATGAAGGAGGGATAGAGAACTGCTGTAAGTCATTTTAGAAGAAATGTGTAATACACTCTTGAGTAAATTGCTGTTAGTATAGTTTTAGTTAGTATTTGTGCTTGGGAGTTACTGCCAATGTTGATTAGGTGAATTAAAGGATAATTAAAGTCCTTGTTTGTGTAATTCAGGATCAGGTAACCTAGTTTAGGTGATGTTTATACAGGGTTAAGTAATATGGCTTCAATTTGATTTAGTTTAATCTGCTCTTGGTTAAGTATTTCTAAAATTTATGCAGGATTAGGCAAAGGGGTCCAAACTGAAGTTTTACTTTTTTAGGTTAGATTTTATAGACGTGCTGTGATACTGATGTACAGGAATGTATCTTGTGTAGTAATTTACATAAGTACCTACTCTGAAGTTATATTTTTTTTTTTTTGTGCGAGGAAACTTTGTAATTCAGAAAACTTAGACATAATCTCATAAGCCTCTGAATCTTGTATAAAACATCAAGTCAGAGCATTGGTGTCATATTGTATTAAACTATATAACTCGCCAATTTCTTTTAATTTTAATAACACTTAAGATTTGAATGTACAATTTAAGTTGTTCAGATGTAACAAGATGTAACTAAGCCAAAAACTGTTAAATTAACTAAAAGCTTGATACACACTGATCTTCTTTTGCTAAAGTCCCTTACGTTTAAATGCTAATATATTTAAGACTAACGTCATAAACTGTTTAAAACTTTAGTTAACTTACGTCCATGTTAAGTGAATGTGTAGTAACTTAAGATAATCTAAAACTAGAAGTTAGTAAGTCATAAACTGTTTAAAACTTTAGTTAACTTACGTCCATGTTAAGTGAATGTGTAGTAACTTAAGATAATCTAAAACTAGAAGTTAGTAAATTAATCTTCAAAGCACTTAATCAGAATTTATGTAAGTACTATAACGAAAATCTTGAAAAATAAGTTTTTAGAGATATTAATGTCTTGAATATTTTATGTACCCAGCGTTTAAATTACATACAAATTATAGCCAATAATTCTTTCTTTGAAACTTGCAACTTTTCGAGTTATGTTGAACGTTTCAATATTTTCAAATTGTGGAATACAGAAAACTTTAACTGATTTGGTTGGAAAGTTTTGAATTTCAGTTGGTTGATTTAGATCTAGTCGCTAATCGGCGGAATTTATCTTTTAACAAAATGGTAGTAAAGATGATGCAAGTTTAATTATAGTTTTCTCAAAATAGGGTACAGTATGTTTTTCAAATGTCTGCACTTGCATTGATTTTAATGTAGATATTACAGTAATTTTTACGTAATTTGAAGGGAATAGAAGAAGGACAGTTTGTCACTGTAATCACGCAAAAGTTTTTAAATGTAATTTTGATAATTGGTTCACAACAGTAATCTCTGAGAGTCTACCACTTATATTGCTACTCTACCACTTATGTTGCCACTCTACCGATTTTGTTGCTGTTCTACCACTTATGTTGCTGCTCTACCACTTATGTTCCTACGCTACCACTTATGTTCCTACTCTACCACTTATGCTGCCACTCTACTCCTTATATTACTGCTCTACTACTTAAAATCAAATCATTGGATTGAATTTTTGATTAATTGATGCAGGACAATGCATTCCTTGTACATCAGTAAATTTGTAACAAGCAATGAACGAGTGGTTGGATGATGTCTGGTGTAAGTGTTACGAGGAGGATCTAGTCTACCGAAGGAAGTTATAATTTCGTACTAGTTTTGTCTTTAGTGAAAATTAGTTTGATTGGGTACTGATTTTAATAGATGTGTGTGAAGGTTATCTTAGTGACACTTGGATTAGTTTTTCTCGGGTTAAATCAAGGTTAATAAGTGTCTATACCCTAGGCTAACACAAAAAATTTAATCTAGGTTCGTACTAAATCATAGGAGATCGAGTTTAAATAATAAGATTGCGTTTAAATATTGAGATTGAGTTTAAATATTGAGATTAAGGTAAACTTTGTTCAGTAGGCAGCTCTAAAAATTCATATTTCATGATGGACATATTGGTTTCCGTACATAATTGGCCAAAGGGGAGTTTCAAATCAAAGCTTTTTGAGAATAATTTAAATAATTCTGGTGCCTAAATTTACTCCATACTTGAATCGTAGATTTTAAAGATTTTCGTAATGAGTGATTAAATAAATATATGAAATAGCAAATCCACAGGTTAATCAATTTAAAGTAATTTAACTTTTTTTTTGCATCAATTATTTATAGATTAAATCCAAAGATTTTTTAAATGGCTTAACCAGTTGCCCACTTTACCAGATTGGTATATCCTAATTGTTTTTATCTATAGATTGTCAAAATTATGTTACGTTATTTTAGGAATCTTTTAATATATTAACTTTTTACGTGGCCACATTAAGATTATGCGATATGCAAGGTGTTAAGAGTTAAATGTGCAGTTATAAAAATTTTCTTTTATAATATGGACAAGTTTAAGGTTTTTTCACACAATTCGTTTTTAATGGACAAGTTTCAGACTTCTGCTTTTACCATAAGCAATGAGATGTACAAATAATGCCCAATGTATAATTCTGATTTTTTTCAAAAGTTTCTTTTAATAAATGGAATTGATTTTTATGAAGGAATAAAGGCATTAGTTCATCCTATTGAAATATAGATATTTTGTAAGTCTTGGATTAATTCTTTTCAAATCAAGTTGCATTTATCTTCAGTATTCATGATAGTCCAAAAGCAGATATTTTGCTTAGAAGCCAACCAATTAGGTCACGTCTAGGATAACTAGAGATTGTCCACTATCCTTAACATTACTGAGAACTTAAGAGTTAAAGAGGATAATTATCATACCCATAGATATTTTCACATTGTTAATAACATTTAAAAACCATATAATGTCCTAATATAATTCATATTCCTAAGTTTTAGCTTTGACATTAATTTCATGATGAATTCCTGATAATTAGATTCAAATTCAAAATATATTTATTTCACAAAATATGTTTTAATGTAACTAATTTTCTTAATTTATTAATAATTCTACTGACTATTGAGATCGTAAATGCGAAGTTTATAATGACAAAGATATTCCGTTAAAGGTAGACTGACTTAAAAGTTTTCATATAAGAGAGAAGGATTCCAAATATTTCAAAATCTCCTGAAGCTTGTCCATAATTTGTTTTAGTAAGAAAAGTTCAGGAGCAGGTAATATCAATAGGATTTATTCAGGAGAGAGAGAGAGAGAGAGAGAGAGAGAGAGAGAGAGAGAGAGAGAGAGAGAGAGAGAGAGAGAGAGAGAGAGAGAGAGAGAGAGAGAGAGAGAGAGAGAGAGAGAGAGAGAGAGAGTATTAAACTATGTAGGTAAGCCTATTGTTACTTTAAGGGTTGTTCAGCTTTGTAGGTAGGCCTACTGTTATTTTAAGTGTTATTCAGCCTTGTAGGTAGGTCTACTTGTAAGTTTAAGAGTTGTTCAGCTTTGTAGGTAGACCTACTATAAGTTTAAGGGTTGTCCAGCTTTGTAGGTAGACCTACTGTAAGTTTAAGGGTTGTTCAGCTTTGTAGGTAGCCCTACTGTAAGTTTAAGGGTTGTTTAGCTTTGTAGGTAGGCCTACAGTTAGTTTAAGGGGTGTTCAGCTTTGTAGGTGGGCCTACTGTTAGTTTAAGGATTGTTCATCTTTGTAGGTAAGCCTACTGTAAGTTAAGGGTTGTTCAGCTTTTTAGGTAGGCCTACTATTATGTTAAGGATTGTTTAAGTTTTAAGAAAACTTTAAATTAGGTTCTCTCCACGTAGCTTCAAAAAGGGGTCATATTTGAGAATGTATTACACATGGAACTAAATTGATTTTTTGTGGTCCACGTGCAAGGTTAATGTGTACTTCGGTCCGATCTGCCTATCTGCTAGGAGGAGTAGTAAGGATAGTCAGGGCAGTGGTTTGCACGTGTCTTCTCCTTTACCCGACTCAATCATGCACATGAAATGGGACGGATGAGAGAGATCCTTTGGGGCAGTTGTGGTTCCTGTCTGCTTTTGAGAGGGCAAAAGGATTCTGGAGTAATCGATCGTGGTGGAATTGTAATATAAGACTGATGGGGTCTCCACTCCCTCCAACCATGTTTCTATTTAAGTATTGTTTCTAAACGAAAATTTAGATTTGAGAAAAAAGCCCCCTTGCTCTGTCACTGCTTAAAGGTTTATCGTTTAAGATGTCAAAATTAGAATACTATAACATTATCTTGAAAAAAAAAAACCATGATATTCTTGGCGTATTTAATTCACAATCATTGCATTAATGTCTGTAAGATTTTCAATAAAATATTTCAAAAGAGAAGGAAATGGAAAGCATTCAAGGGCCTGGTGACTTTATTCGTTCAAAAAACAAAATGCCTAATTAATCTTTAGTTACCAGGTGGGAAGGGGCGGGCCTTGGTGGGCTTTCCATTTCCTTCTCTTTTTTTTTATTGAAAACTTAACTAATTTACACAATCATGACATTTGTAACCTCACATGTTTAACTTCAAACTCATTCCAATGTTCAGAAAAAATCAAAGAAAACGAAATACTTTTGTATCCCATGTTATGGGATCTAAAATTTCCATTTTCTATGATTTCTGTCATTGGTTTCGTTTGTTAGAAAACGGGGTTAAACAATTTGATATAGCTTGTAATTGTCTTTGTAATGTATTCATATACTGTATATACTTAATATTTCTATTAAGTGTATTGAAACCTGTTTTGTGTATGGCAACTAATCTTCTACAATAAAAGACATTATCTAAACATATTTGTTTTTCTTAATTCATACTTTAAAAAAAGTTTTAACACAAAATAGTCGTCTCTTAGTCGACTATGCTTAAACCCAGAGTTAAAGTAACTTATTTTTAAACAAATAACTGAATTTGAGGCTAAAATGAATTATTATCACAAGACTAGAGCTGTCAGAAATGAATATACTTTGAGAATTGGACTGAACAAGAAATACCATAATACATAGTCCTCATTTTGATAATACTAACATACCAAGACTATATTTCTCTCATGATCACCAGTGGAAGAGTGAACGAGCTCTCTACATTGGAAGGGAATAAACCAGTCATATAAATAAACACTTGTGGTTTATTATAGTTAAAAGCAAGGTTTAAACTTCATTAACTCCCTGGTCTTTCAGAGGAGAGAGAATGAAGGCATTTTACTGATACCAGAAGAGGGAGGGGGACGACTGGGGAGAACACTGTCATATGAACGTTAGATTAAAGAGAATACTCCATGCTACTGTAATTTTTAATTTTTTAAAAATATATTTTGTTCAATTTGTTTAATGTGGAATTTTTAATTTTTTTAAATATATATTTTGTTCAATTTGTTTAATATGGATGTAATGGAAATAAATAAATTTTATATAAGTTTTTATTTCTTTTATTTAGTTTCATAGTTATATATACTTTGTAACCAATTTTACAAAAGTAGTCAAGTCAAAGTTTTACTGCTCTGCTATACATTATCACACATTATTACTGTATCTTCTTTTTATACATTATTACTGTATCTAATATTCATACATTACTACTGTATTACTGTATCTAATATTCATACATTACTACTGTATCTTATATCTATGCATTATTACTGTATCTTCTATTCATACACTACTACTGTATTTTGTTTATAAATTGCTACTGTATTATGTCATTTTGATTTGAAAATACATCTGTTTTAACCATTAAAAATGCAGAAAAGACATAGCCATGTAAAGTGCAAGAGATTTGTAATCGTAAAGTAAAATACATTATAAAAGACATCTTGAGACATTCAAGGCTAAGCCATGAATGTTTTTTATGTCTTCTATAATGTATTTTACTTTACGATTACAAATCTCTTGCACTTTACATGGCTATGTCTTTTCTGCATTTTTAATGGTTAAAACAGATGTATTTTCAAATCAAAATGACATAATACAGTAGCAATTTATAAACAAAATACAGTAGTAGTGTATGAATAGAAGATACAGTAATAATGCATAAATAGAAGATACAGTAATAATGTATGAATATAAGATAAAACCATAATGTATAAATAGAAGATACAGTAATAATGCACAAATAAAAGATATAGTAGTAATGCACAAATAAAAGATATAGTAGTAATGTATAAATAAAAGATATAGTAGTAATGTATAAATAGAAGATACAGTAATAATGCATAAATTAAAAGATACAATAATAATGTATGGATAGAAGAAACAATAATAATGCATAAATAAAAGATACAGCAGTAATATATAAAAACTCATTAGCAATGCATAAGTAGACAATACAATTGCAATAAGAAAAACATTACCTTTAGCAATTTACACAAGTTAGAATATTAATAAAAACTGATATGCAACTTTACTGTGTACATAGAGTACAATTCCAATATAAAGACCACTTGCCTGACTTTATATTTCTTGAAATTAAACCATCTTAGAATGACAACTGGTAGTGCAAATTAAAGCAATTTTCTCATTTTTCATCACGTTGATTTTAAGCAATGTCTGCATGATTTGGTTACCACCACAAGGAAATTATAAGTTTTAAGCAAAAGCGTTTTCAGAACTAATTCTAGGTTAATCACTAGTTTTCAAAACTAATTCTAGGTTAATCACTAGTTTTTAGAACTAATTCTAAGTTAATCACTAGTTTTCAAAACTAATTCTAGGTTAATCACTACTATTCAGAATTAATTCTATGTTAATCCCTAGTTGTCAGAATTAATTCTAAGTTAATCACTTATTTTCAGAACTAATTCTAGGTTAATCACAAGTTTTCAGTGCTAATTCTAGGGTACTCACTGACGTTTCAAGCACCAAGCCTACGGGCCAACCAAGGGAAAGGCCCGTGCCAACAACAAGTGTTGGCTTTAATACCCCAACAACATCAAGCACCAATGTTTTTAGAAGTTACCTAATGGTTACTTAGCAAAAAACAAACTCATCCTACGTTCTAAGATCTTATTCAACTTATCATTCAACTTTGAAAATTAATTTCAGTTATTAATGTTTATGAATTGAATTGAATTGATTTATGACCACTGTCCACAAAGGGGACACTTAGAAAGCTACCCTCTCTAATAATATGAAATAAAGTTATTCTCTAAAAGTTTCCTTTATTTAAATCTAAACTATTCGATCAACGAAATAATTAATCTAAAACTTAATCAAAGACTATCAAGAGGTATGCCTTCTCTGGACTACCTTTCTACAATGAATCTATAAACTATTACCTTTATTCCAATTAAAAGCTATTCCTACGTCATACACTTACTTTCGTTATATAAGAAATTAGTCATTTATAAACACAAAAGTCCTTGAAACTTGTCCCTGAGCTTTATCTCAAAATCCTAGAATAATTTGGTTTTGCCATAATTCTCCTAGTGTCCCATTAAAATAAACTTAATCATGCTCAAATGTTTTACCTGAATTCATCATACTAACATTCAATAAATCTATCTTTACTATTTTACTTTAAACTAATAAATTTCTGTACTTTACCTTTTTCATACTTCATTGTCACCATGACATTTCTCCTATCTATTCCCTTCAACATCCCTCAACCCCTTTTTAATAGTTTTTTAGTTTTAGCTACACTTTCCTTCAACCCTTCAATCAATATGTTCTTTGAGATTCTAGAACTAATAGGAGTTATTACATAAATATTCTTTCCTAGACCTTAAATCCAACAACTATCCTTATAAATCTGTAATTAATGTGATAACAGTTCTTATTTTTTTTTATCTACTCATCCTCTTATAACTCTACTACTAATTTATAAATCTGGCCTCACTTCAAACAACTTTTTAAAAAACTAAAGAATTTAACAATTTATTCCCAGATACATAAACTGAATCTTTAATCTTCCTAGTGTCATTAGGTCTTTCCATCAAGTCACTTGACCTACAGTAGGCAACTATTGATGTGAAGCAGATCACAAAGTCATTACATGTAATATTAAAGAAAGCATTGCTTAAAATCAGTAATTTTTGCACAAAACAGTGAAGTCATTCTAAGGCTTACTATTCAAAACTAATAACTCTAAAAACAAAGTTTAGGACAATTTCTCAGCTATTTTGAACAAGGATCTTATGTGTGACTGCTGTAATGTTCCACAAAGGATGTTTTTGAAAATTTAATTAAATTTGTATTAAAAGTAACTTCTGAGAAGAAAACGAGAAAATTTTTAAAAAAATTATGTCTTATTTTTATTGAAATTAAAATACATTACATCAATCTTGTCTTCAACAGAACGGGAACTTACTGAAAAACTAAATTCTATATGAGAGAGAGAGAGAGAGAGAGAGAGAGAGAGAGAGAGAGAGAGAGAGAGAGAGAGAGAGAGAGAGAGAGAGAGAGAGAGAGAGAGAATTATGCAATTTCTATCTGGTATTATCAGTAATTCAACAGATCTCCATCAGATACCATTATGTATACAGGATTCCAAAATTGCTTTGATGATTTAGAATAACTTTACTTTAATTCTCACTGACTTATGGCATTATATATAAAAAATTTCTCAAAATATGAACTCACTCAATCTCAACGTTATATTACGGACTGATAAAGGTTTCAAACTATATATTTATAAATGAAAAACACTAAAGACAAATATTCATGTAGAAATTTATCCGTATTTGACAGGATTCACTTTAGCAATTATTCAAGATAGCTATGGCATCAATGTTTGTACTAAAGTACAGGGATAAAGATGTTCCAAGTTAAGACTAAGTTAGATTTTAGCCAATAATGATTTAAATAAAGGTAGCTATGGGATCAATGCTTGCACTACAGAACAGGGATAGATGGGGGAAGTTAATATAAAGTCAGATTTTAGCCTCTTTAGAAAGTCTTTCAACATGGAAACCAACTTCGACATCATGAACTCTCCAGACATTAGTTAGGCCAACTAAAAGTTGTGAAATAGAATTGATAAAAGTAATATTAAAGAAATAAGCTAATCTCAAAATGAAAGTAGATTCATTTAAACTTTAAAATAAACTATAAACCAAGTCTAAATGGTATGATTTACGAAAGTAGAAGAATAATTAAAGAAATGGTTTGAAGTTACAGTTCCAAGAATTTTAAAACAATGCAAATAATAAATTTTAGAAATTAGAGAAAAACACAATGCTAATAACCCAGCAGTCACACATATTGATAACTTGTTTAAAATAGTTACAAATTCACAGATAATATTACTCATTGACATAGAAGTCTAGAGCAGGAATGTCAAACAAATCCTTTTGAGGGCCAATTATGCATTTGACTATGGTCTCGAGGGCCACCAAAGAATTGGTAATTAATTATTGGCAAAACTGTAGATTTAAAAGTTTTCTTGCAGGTCATCCTAGTTTGCCAAAACGTACATTTAGGTTCATCTTAACAGTTTAGTTAATTTTCCTCAGTTGTAACAATTATACAGTTAAAAAATCTAGTCATCTCGAGGGTCACATTTGGCCCGCAGATCTCAAGTTTGACATTCCTGGTCCAGAGAAAACTCTAGACTTTAAATTGATAAAACAGCTATGTGGGAATAATATCAATGATCTTTATGACATATTCTCTGATATGAAAGTCATTTGGCATAATGTGTTTCCTTACTTGGCAGGACATTTTTAAAGAATACATTTAGTGATCAAATTCATTTTCATGACGACTAAAAATTACTAAGTTAATTACTAACCTTATTAAACAATTACTACCAATGACCGAAGCTTATATCAATCTTGTTCCTTTAGGTTGGAACAAGCTTATAACCTATAACTATTTCTTTGCTCTAAGGCTAGTTTAGCTTCAGAGACTTAGGTAAGAATTAAATGACCAAAAATCTTAAATATCAAAACTCTTAAATTCTTTCAGAGCTTAAAACTGAAAATACTTCAAATGTTCATGCCATAAAAACTAATTCTGAAAATGTTGACCATATATGAAGCACTAAGATCGAACTTAATAATGCTTAAAGAAATTAAAGAAAGTAATCAATTTTTTAAGACTAAAATATGACTGTTTAAAAGTAAATTTTTGGAGTTGGACCTCTCGGCTTGTCGACAGCAGCAGTAGTGTAGAGGGTCCAGTGAGACTTCCATCTTCCTTCAAGAATTCCTCTCTTCTTGCCATGGGCTCTTTAATCCTGTGGAGAGAAAATTGAAATATCAGTTTGATATATGAATGGATATTCTAATGTAAAAAAAAAAAAAAAAAAAAAAAAAAAAAAAAAAAAAAAAAAAAAAAATAATAATAATAATAATAATAATAAAAAAGGGTTCTTTAATCCTGTGGAGAGAAAATTGAAATATCAGTTTGATATATGGATGGATATTCTAATATACAAAAAAATTCTGGACACAAATACAGCCTGATATTACATATTAAAAATACAAGGCTATATTATCAGTTCAGGACTTGCAAAGCTTGCTTACCAGATTACATGAAATATGAGGTTTGGCTCAAGCTAAACAGAAGATGGACAGAGATAATGAGAATGGTATATACAATGGAAGATGAAATATCATTAGAGGGAGAAAGGATTGAGGTAGAATCATTTAATTATTTAGGAACTATGATCTCTAATACAGGATCTCTAGAATTTGAGTTCAAAAAAAAAAAAAAAAAAAAAAAAAAAAAAAAAAAAAAAAAAAAAAAAAAAAAAAAAAAAAAAAAAAAAAAAAATCATACAATGGCTAGGTAAAGTAAAATTTGTAAATCAAATCGCCTGAAATAAAAATCAGGCTACATATTAGTTTAGTAAGATTGGTGTTACTGTTTGGACATGAGTCGTGGTATGACAATGAAACAATCTCCAATAGATTCTGTAGAATTGAGAACAAAGCCCTCAGAAGAATATTGGGAAATAACTGGCAGGATTAGAATTGAAACTTTAAGAGAGATTCCTCAAGAAAGATTACTTCACCAAACTTTCAACTAGGCCCCACAAGGCACTAGAAGAGTTGGAAGACCCAGACCTAAATGGCTGATGACTATGAAGCTAGAAGTAGGTGGTGATGAATGGGGAAGTATTGAATTAAAAGCTCAAGATAGAGACGACTGTCAAAACCTAACCGAGGCCCTTTGCGTCAATAGAAGTAGGAGGAGATGATGATGATGACGATGAAAACGGACAAAGATTTATAGCATAAACTGCCCACTTATCCCAATAAAATAGTCATATGAATGAAGCACTCTAAGAAATACCAAAGTGTGTCTTAACCCTTTTACCCCCAAAGGACGTACTGGTACGTTTCACAAAAGCCACCCCTTTACCCCCATGGACGTACCGGTACGTCCTTGCAAAAAAATGCTATGAAATTTTTTTTTTCTTCATATTTTTGATAATATTTTTGAGAAAATTCAGGCATTTTCCAAGAGAATGAGACCAACCTGACCTCTCTATGACAAAAATTAAGGCTGTTAGAGCAATTTAAAAAAAAAATATACTGCAAAATGTGCTGGGAAAAAATATCCCCCTGGGGGTTAAGGGTTGGAAATTTCCAAATAGCCTGGGGGTAAAAGGGTTAATTATAGTCTCAAATTTTCTATCTAACCACAGAATTACTCCAATCATCTTACATCAAAACTCTTTCAACCTATACTCTGATCCCCTATATTTTTACTGTCCAAATGCACTGAATTGCATCCTAAGATGTAAAGATGTTCAGCTTCATTGTATGGTTAAACTATGGATTAGAATCTCTTGCCTAACTGTAATATTAATACTTTTGCTAATGTATCCTACATCAACCCAGAAACCTGTTCTAATAAAAACCAAGGGTCAGCTATAATCTAAACCAATTGAACAGGGTAGTAGCGACCTTGCCTGGTGATTGCCAGACTGGGGTTACAGTCCCGCACAAACTCGTTAGTTCCTTTGGTCGCTGCAACCTCACTATCCTTGTGAGCTAAGTATGGGGGCTCTGCGGGAGCTTACAGGTCTATCTGCTGAGTCATCAGCAGCCATTGCCTGGCCTTCCTTAGCCCTAGGTTGGGTGGAAAGGGGGCTTGGGAGCTGATCATATATGGTCAGTCTCTAGGGCATTGTCTTGCTTAATAGGGCAATGTCACAGTCCCTTGCCTCTGTCGTTCATGAGTGGCCTTTAAACCTTTAAACATACAGCTACTCAAAGTTAACATTTATATTTATCCAATGAATAATCTACCATAGTTTAGAGATATATCAACAATAATCCTGTCACTAATATTGGATGTCTCTCCAGTAACCAAAACTTCAAGGTAATGTACACAACATTCAAATGCTTATATAATCAATAAATGTTCATGAAAAAATCAAATCTGATGTATAACTAGTGGTAGGAAAACCTTTTTCACTAAGAAATAAAAAATAGTTACAGCCGCCCGTTGAGATACTACCGCTAGAGAGTTATGGGGTCCTTTGACAGGCCAGATAATACTACATTGGATTCTTCTTTCTGGTTACGGTCTTTCCCTTTGCCTACACATAAACCAAATAGTCTGGCCTATTCTTTACAGATTCTCCTCTGTTCTCATACACCTGACAACACTGAGATTACCAAACAATTCTTCTTTGTTCAAGGGGTTAACTACTGTACTCTAATTGTTCAGTGGCTACTTTCCTCTTGGTAAGGGTAAGAGAGAGACTTTAGCTATGGTAAGCAACTCTTCTAGGAGAAGGACACTCCAAAATCAAACCATTGTTCTCTAAGTCTTGGGTAGTGCCATAGCCTCTGTACCATGGTCTTCCACTGTCTTGGGTTAGAGTTCTCTTGCTTGAGGGTACACTCAGGCACACAGTTCTACCTAATTTCTATTTCTCTGGTTTTGTTAAAGTATTTATAGTTTATATAGAAAATATATATTTTAATGTTACTCTTTCTTAAAATATTTTATATTTCCTTCTTTCCTTTCCTCACTGGGCTATTTTCCCTGTTGGAGCCCCTGGCCTTATAGGATCCTGCTCTTCCAACAAGGGTTGTAGCTTAGTAAGTAATAATAATAATAATAATATGTGATTAGTGCACAGCTGACTAAATGACACACAAAATCTTCAAATAAAAAATAACAGACTAACTTTATACAAAAAAAAAGAAAAGAAAAAAAAATGAAAGTCATAATGTACATAGTAATTATAATAAAGAATTTTAATTCGGATCATATACGAAAGACATTATATAAATACACCAATCTCCTTCAAAATATGCACCAAAACCTTCATGCCTAACTAGTCCTAAATTCCTAAGCCTAAGACCAATAGCAAGTCAAATCCTACCTCGTACTGATGATCACACAAACACTTTGGAATTGTGAATTAAATATTTGATTTGTTCTCAACAGTCAATGGCTTCAGAATTTCACTACAGACTTTGTTATCATCCTTGAATATTACTCATAATTAAACTTTACATTACTCCATTATCTTTTGAAGTTGAAAGTATCCTGTTACTCTCACCTTGAGTTTAGAGTTTGATCTCCAACGATGCAGTTAGAAGCTCTTTGTCCGTTACTTCCAGATTAGAACAGCACCTGTAAAATTTTAAATCTAATCAGCTACATACAACATTAAAAGTCACTAAAGATTGATACATCTTACATGCAATACAAAGGAAAATCGAGCATTATCTTTTAAGCTATCTTGGAAAATCCCTTATAGAAATCCTCCTAACCCATGTAGCCTACAATCTGTACAAAATCACAAATTATTAGTAATTTGTATTTTTCCAAACATACTTACCGAGAAACACTTTCTTAGGAGTTACCTGGAACCTCCTCTCAAACGACCAGAGTTTTGTGTAGTTTACCCAACTCCCATTTTCTATAGTGGTAGGCCTAGCGGAGGAAAACGTGCCCTGAGGGCAATACCAAAGTAGGCCACATGTTTCCCAGGTCGTAGCCCTTCAGTAAGTTTTATGTTAAGTAACAATACTAAAGATCAGCGAGGCATCTGGGGGAAGGTGTTTCTCGGTAAGTATGTTAGGAAAAATACAAATTATTAATAATTTGTGATTTGTTCCAACACAGAGACTTACCTCGAAACACTTTCTTAGGAGACTTACACTTTAGGAGGTGGGACTGCCTCCTAGACAAAGACCCCAATGGAAAGTAGGATAAACTACGCAAAGATCTCATTAACTGTGTATATAACACTTACCCTACAAAATTCCTTGATGTGCTTGATGAATTTGTAAGATACTTGAAGTGTCTGACTACTGTTTAAGACCTCCACGGACGATGGACAGTACGAGAAAAAGATAAGGGGTAAACAAAAGATAAGAACACTTGTGTCTAGAGAATTTGTAATTCGCGATTGAACCTGGGGCTTGAGCCATTAAATCGGTTGGAGCGCTGAGATGACTGGCCCGATCAAAATCCATCCAATGACTTTCTCGTACAATCCTTCAGGTAGTGAGCGGTGAATGTCGACTGATTAGACCAAGTTCCCGCTCGAAGAACCTGAGCCACCGACATGTTCTTTTCAAAGGCTAGAGAGGTGCTTAGGCCTCTAACATCATGAGCTCTGGGCTTTCCTGGGACTAAAAGTCCAACACTCGAATAAGCTTGAATTATAACCTGTCTGAGCCAAAAAGAAATAGTATTCTTTGAAATTTTCTTTTTAGTCTTGACCGTGGATACGAAAAGATTCATAATTGCAGGACGGAGACTCGCCGTCCTCTTAAGATATTTTCTAATCACCCTGACAGGGCACAATTTCAAGACTTCTTGATTACCCGAGTTCAGAATTGCTGGGATAGAAAAACCCTCAAACCTAGGATCCCAAACGGAAGGATTCTGGGTCTTGGCGACGAACGATGGAACAAACTTAAAGGAGATCTCTTTCCATCCTCTAGAATGTTCTACTTCATATGACAACCCATGAAGTTCACCCACTCTCTTAGCTGAAGCTAACGCTAGAAGGAAGACAGCTTTGAGTGTAAGATTCCTGTCCACAATATCTTTTAAAGGTTCGAAGGGTGGTTTACTAAGCATGTCTAGCACCCTAGCCAGATCCCATTTTGGAATCCTAGGGGAAGATGGGGGACATGATTGCTCAAAACTCCTGATGAGCATGGAAATGTGCCTGGAAGAACCCAAATCTATACCCTTCAAGAGAAAGACTTGACCAAGCCCATCTTATCCCTGAGGTGAACTAGAAAATCTGCAATAATGGGTACTGATGCTTCTAAGGGTTCTATCTTCTTAGAAGCCCACCAAGTAAAGGGACATTCTCCCAGCTGTTTTAGACGAATACCCTTGTCTTTTCAGGAGGTACTGGATAACCTCCAGGCGTGAAGACGAAGGGATTGAGGGTTTCCGTGAAACCTCTGAAAGTGTGGCTGCCTCAAGAGGTCCGGTCTGTCGGGAAGAGGCCACGGAGGGAGACTGGCGAGGCTTTTTAGGTCTGCGAACCACTCTCTCTCCGGACACCAAGGCACTACCAAAGTCATCTTTAGGTTGCTTGCTGTCCTCACTCTGTTGAGGACTTGTCTTATTAGGGCGAAGGGAGGAAAGCGTACACGTCGAGACCGTCCCACCTGTATTGAAAGGCGTCCTCCAAGGCTGCCTTCGGGTCTGCGACAGAACAGAATACGGGGAGTTGTGCATTCAACCTTGTCGCGAAGAGATCCATTACCGGGGATCCCCACATCTGAATGATTAACTTGCTACCTCTGGATGAAGGGACCATTCTGTCCCCACTACCTGGCCCACTCTGCTGAGGCCGTCTGCTAGAACATTCTTCTTCCCCAGAATGAATCTCGCTGTCAGATTGACTTCCTCTTTTCCTGCCCACTTCAGGACTTGTATGGCGAGACCGCACAACTCCTTCGACTTCAATCCTCCTTCCTTTTTTATGTACGCCACTACTGTTGCGGTGTCTGACATCAGAGCCACTGAGTTTCCTTTCAGATCCTGAGTTAAGTGTCGGCAGGCTTCCTGGACCGCTCTCATCTCCAGGATATTGATGTGTAGAGACTTTTCTTCTTCTGTCCATTTGCCCCTCGCTGTCTTCCCTCGAAGATGAGCACCCCTTCCCTCCTTTGATGCATCCGTGGAGAAGAAGTTCCGGAGGGCCGGAGGACAATGGCATCCCTTTTAGAGTGTGTGCCCGGTTCTGCCACCACTCTAGAGCTTGTTTGAGTTCCGGAAGAACTGGAACAATCTTGTCTGGGGAACATTTCTGATTCCACTTCTCTTTTAGATTCCATTGTATGCTCCTGAGGTTCTGCCTTCCGTGTGGAACTAACTTCTCTAGGGACACCAGATGTCCTATCAACCTCTGCCAATCCTTCGCTCTTCTGGGAAGGCCTTGTAGGAAGGGACGGAGTACTTGGTCCAGGTTGTTCAGCCTGTCTATTGATGGAAATGCCTTGACCTGCAATGAATTTAGAACTATCCCCAAGTACGTCGCTTTGTTGGTCGAAATTAAACAAGATTTTTCCAGGTTGACAGTGATGCCCAGATTTTTGCATAGTTGAAGAAGTTCTGCACCCTGTTGATTCAAGACTTCCTTTGAGGATGAAAGGAGTAACCAGTCATCCTGGTACCGAATTAGATGAATACCCCGTTCGTGAGCCCAAACGGAGATCGTCGTAAAAACTCTTGTGAATACCTGGGGAGCTGTAGAAAGTCCGAAGCACAGGGCCTTGAATTGCAAAATCTGGGCACCCCACTTCACCCGGAGAAACTTCCTGCTTGCTGGATGAATAGGAATTTGGAAATAGGCATCCTTGAGGACTATGGAAATCATAAAATCCCCCCTCCCTCAAGGACGCCATGACTGTTCTTGGGGTGTCCATCTTGAAAGACGTCTTCCGAATATATTTGTCGAGGGCAGACAGGTCTATCACTGGCCTCCAGCCTCCTGTCGCTTTTTCCACCAAGAAAAGGCGACTGTAGAACCCCGGACCCGGAAACTTTACCGTCTCCAAAGCTCCTTTCTGCATCATCGTGGAGACTTCTTCGTCCAAGGCAGCTCTCGTCAACGGGTCCTTGGGAACTAACCATTCCACCTGGCTTGCTGGAATCAGCGGAGGAGGATCCTCCAGAAACGGTATCCTGAAGCCCTCCTTCAACACAGTTACTGTCCATGGATCGGCTCCGTGGAGCCTCCATGCTTGCCAAAAGAGTCTGAGGCATCCCCCTAACTGAGGCTTGGGCAGGGGAGGGGGCCTCTCACATTACCTCCTACGAGAGGAACGGCCTGGAGGACGAGTATGCACTCCTGTAAGTGGACGGAGCTGAGGAAGGATCTCTCCTTACTTGCACTGGTGCAGACCGAGAAGTCGTAGGAGCCTCGGCTACAGGTCTCCTAAAGACGGGACGTCTCGCAGAAAGTGGCTTAGGCACGGTGAGTTCCCTCTTTTTTGGCCATCTTCTCTGCTACTTCTTCTGCCTTCTTTAAGGGGAAAAGCTGCTCATCCCAAACCGAGATATTCCGAAGAGTTCTTGCCTCCCTGTCGGAGATTTTCCTTGGAAGGTTCTTTAACAGCGAATCTCTTCTCCTCAGTACCCAGTTCGCGGAGAGCGCCAAGGCCTGAAATGTCACAAACTTAAGGGCACGACCACCAGATCCCACTAACTCGTTCAACGCCTCCCGTTTGGCAGGATCCATTGAGTCTGTTGGAATCTGCGAGCCCACTAAGGTGGTGGCCCACCAGTCCAGCCATGAAGCAACGTTAACAAGGTCCTTCGACATCTCCATCACCACGGCCCTGGTCTGGGAGAAGTAAATGGGTGCCGTAGAAGCCCTTTCGTCCGAAACACCCTGGCATAAGATCTCCAGAACATCCTCCACCTTACTTGCACCATGTGGCCGTCTTTCCAATGCATAGTACTTGCTTTGGGACTTCATTCCCTGCAAGAGTTTAGCCGTACTATACCCTTTAGCCGAGTCTCCATTGCGGGCTATCACTTTGTCAGTATGGGCGGGGCCTAATCTGACATCTCTGGCCTCTGGAAGGGCTAAAGAGGACTTCTTTTGGGCGGGAGCCCCCAAAAACCTATTCAAACCAGAGGTCCAATCCTCCTCTTCCTGCGGTAGAGGCTCCACTAAATTGCTGTAGCTCCTAATCAAGGAGATCACCCTCCTGTATGCGGACTCCTCCGTCGGAAGCGCAGCCTCTTCATCCGCATCCTCCGTTCTACGACGGGGAGAGGAATGTTCACGGGCACCTCCGCTTGGACGGGGAGAGGAATGTTCACGGGCACCTCCGCTTGGACGGGGAGAGGAATGTTCACGGGCACCTCCGCTTGGACGGGGAGAGGAATGTTCACGGGCACCTCCGCTTGGACGGGGAGAGGAATGTTCACGGGCACCTCCGCTTGGACGGGACCCTCGGTTCTTCTTTTCCTTAGTGACGGGCGCCTCTGTCCTCTCAAAAGTCCTCGACAAAGGGACGGGCTCCCTCATGAAATTGTTCGACGGAGGAGCCCGTACTCGTCTCTCATCTCGATGGGAGGACCCGTCGAGGCTGCCTGTCCTAGGAGACGACTCCCTCCGCTGGGCGGATTGAGTGTCTCTAGGTCGGGACTTCTCCCTGCAAGACGAGGTCCCTCGGTCATTGGCTGACGCCATGGCGAGGCTACTGGAGGCCCTTCTAGGAGGACTGTCTCCTGCCCGCTTGACCATTGAGCTAGAGGTCTTAGTAAGGTCCCTCAGCTTATTTTCGGGTACAAAGACCCATCTTCCTTGGGGAGAACTAGCTCTCCTGCTCTTTCTCGGCGGAGATCGAGATCTTCCTCTCCTATCTCCTGATTCCGAAGAGACCTAGAAAGGGATCTCCTCCTCATGGATCGTTCTTTCCTCCTTCTACGCCTCCTGCGGCGATCCTCATCCGACGAGAACGATGATTCCTGCACCGACGAGTCTGACCTCCCGGAAACCTCGACCTCGCAACAGATGGAGCCTTCCCGGACACGTGTTGAGCTCCAGACGTAGACGGCTGTAAGAAATCCTCCGGGACTGCTGATGAAGGAGCCGGAAACGACGACGGACGATCCATGATAGGGAAGGACTCGCTCAAGCCCTCCTCCATGTCCAACGGAGACCTTAACGGAGTCCTTGGCAAACCCCATCCCAGGGGATCTTCCTGCGGGGAATCTTCTTTATCGACGGCATCTTCCGCAGCCGAAGTGCCCGAGACATCAACCCAAGAACCTGGTGAAGAAAATGGGACATCTTTATTCCACATGGGGTCCTCCCCCGAGACGCGCTCCCCTTGCACGAGAGCAACGTCATGCGGACCCCCACTACACATACTTACAGGCGCCTGGTTCGCCGTAAAAGAAGAAACCCCCGCAACAACATTCTCCTGGGGAAGAGGCACCAACTTTTTCCCTTTCACAGACTTACCTTGTCCCCTACTCTGGGTAGGGGAAGAAGGAACTCTACTCGATCCCTCACCCGCAGAAGTCGCAGGAGAGGACAAACTGGTTTTCCTGGGAGACCGCTTCGTAGCCTTCTTCTTCTTGGTCCCAAACCTGACCCATTGGACCTCACTCCAGTCAGCACATTCCGGACACATGTCCGAAGGAGAACACACACTACCCCTACACGAGGAACACAACGTATGAGGATCAACATCGGGCTTTGACAAAAAAGCCCCACACGATTTCCCGGCTCTAGGCCCAGGACAACGGCGAGCATGCTCCATTGCACACAATCACAAAGACCGCTAGACACAAGCACAAAAAAGGAAAGAGAGCACTAAATACCAACGAAAGCACAAAGGAATGAAAGTGAAAGCACACTGCTAAAGCACTAAGCGCGCGGGTAAGGCACGAAGGACCATGTGGTAACCACGTGGCCACGAGACACAAAGGGTCGCACTGAGAACAGAGGAGCGTCGTGTGATACCTCGACGTGGCCAGAAAACTTACTGAAGGGCTACGACCTGGGAAACATGTGGCCTACCTTGGTATTGGCCTCAGGGCACGTTTTCCTCCGCTAGGCCTACCACTATAGAAAATGGGAGTAGTGTAAACTACACAAAACTGGTCGTTTGAGAGGTTCCAGGTAACTCCTAAGAAAGTGTTTCGAGGTAAGTCTCTGTGTTGGAACAAACGTTTAACTTTATATGAGTAGGCCTATTCTTCCACATTCTCGTCTGTCCTCATACATCTGACAATACAGATTACCAAATAAATTTGCTTGTACAACTGGTTAATTGTAATTATTCAGTGGCTACTTTCCTCTTAAGAGTAATGGAAGAAAAGAGACTACCAACGGTAAACAAATCTTCTAGGAGAAGGCCACTCCAAAATCAAACCATTGTTCTCTAGTCTTGGGTAGTGTCATACCCTCTGTACCATTGTCTTACACTGTCTTGGATTAGAGTTCTCTTGCTTGGGGGCATACTATTCTATCTGATTTCTCGTCCTTTTGTTTTTTGAAATGTCAAAATATTAAAATTCTAAAGATTTATCAACTTCCAAGGACAGTCTACATTCTTACAGGTCTCTAAAACTCCGGATAAAAAAGGGGGAAGAGCCAGTTAGGTTCCATACCCTGAGAAAACTATACCACATTTGAAAATCATATTTTCAAGTACAATAAACCTAACGTACAATCATATAAAATACAATTACACCACATAGTAAATAAAAAAAAAAAATGTGCATCCGTACTGTAAATCATCCATCTTGGTTTGAAATTTGACAAAACTAATCCAGGTGTGTGTGTGTGTGTGTGTGTGTGTGTGTGTGTGTGTGTGTGTGTGCATATTTACAAACTAGAGGGGTATTCAGTGGAGCGCAGACCTCCACCGCAAATGCTAATTTCTCGACCATGATCTTTGACCTTAACATGTATTAATTAGCGTGGATTTTCATACACTCAAATATGAACCAAGTTTGAAGTCTCTGTGACAACGATGTCCAAACTTATGGTTTATTACGTGAATTGGACATTTTGCTTGATCGCGACATTGACTTTTGACCTTTTTCTTTCAAAATTTCATCATCTCCAGCTTTTTACATAACAGTTAATCCCTGAAAGTTTCACTACTCTACGATTAAAATTGTGGCCAGGAAGCTGTTCACAAACAAACACACACAGGGTAAAACATAACCTACTTCCAACTTCGTTGGCAGAGGTAATTATATTATGCAAAATATCCACAAATACTTAAATCAACATAAAATATAATTAATGATTTGCAAATATACTAAAATTCTAAATAAAACTATTAAGTATCACGTTAAGACGTCATGAGAGTTTCAAAATGACAAATTCGGAGATTTGAATTTTTCCTAACCATACAAACCTTAGCTATTTACATGGGGTATTACGTTCGGCGTAGCTGAAATGGCGAGCCATTAGATTTTTAACGAGGGTTAACGACCCTCTCGCTAGCTAGCGATGGGGTAGGGGAGAGGTAGCTAGCTACCCCTCCCCCCCTCACACACCGGTGAACGGATTCACTTCACTAGAGGTAGGACTTGCCTTGGGGGACAGGGCTGGCGGGCAAATATGTGTAAATAGCTAAGGTTTGTATGGTTAGGAAAAATACAAATTATCTCCAAATTTTTCATTTGTTCCGTAACCAAAATACAAACCACGCTATTTACATGGGGTGACTTACCCCTTGGGAAGGGTGGAAAGTCCCAGCCTTACTGGCTTTGGCTTTGCCAGGGAACTCAGAATCCGAGTGAACAGCACTTCGAGGAGAGAAAAAAAAAAAAAAAAAAAGTCTCTGCACCTCGCGGCCTACATAAGCTTGTGTGTGGAGGGATGAAGTGTGACTTGTCCTAGAGAGTTGACCTGAAATCCCTTAGACGAAATTCTAGGCTAGGATGTTCCCAATACCACCTCGTCAGGGTATGGGGGACAGGGGACGTGACAGTATTACCTTAATAGTAGGAACACAAGGAAGCATGGTTTACCTGCAGAGGTTTGAGGTCAGCTATGCAGAGAACCCAGGATGCTGCTTTCCCCAAGAGAGGGGAGGATGAAGAAAGAAGTAAGGGCCAGACAAACTTCTTTCATTCATGCAGACTAAAACCGGGTAACAATGCCCTCAACCTTCTGCTACCTGTCCATTAAGGAGCCTGAGGTTTAGACCAGCTGTTGTGCAGCCACCACAGGGCCGATAGAAAACGTATCGAAGCTCCTGTGGGTCACGCCCTGCAGGTAGTGGGCTGTGAAGGTAATTTGACGCCTCCCGACTCCAGCTTGTAGCACCTGCGTCACAGAGTAGTTACTCTTGAAGGCCAGGGACGTTGCGATGCCTCTGGCGTCGCATGCCCTAAGGCGACCTGACGGAGGAGGGTCTGGATTCAGGGCGTTATGGACGACCCTACGAATCCAGGCTGTATTCTTAGT
Source organism: Palaemon carinicauda (assembly GCF_036898095.1). Lineage (NCBI taxonomy): Eukaryota > Metazoa > Arthropoda > Malacostraca > Decapoda > Palaemonidae > Palaemon > Palaemon carinicauda. The sequence continues at coordinate 49,995,005 of NC_090768.1, forward strand.
GACCCTCCTCTCCGTCCTTCCTGTGCTCCCAAACAAGGCTTGCACGTGAGGATGAACTCCAGCTGTTCTTAAGATAACAACTCAGACTCCTTACTGGGCATAGTAGGAGAAGGTCTGCGTCATCTGTTACAGAACGGAGAATCGAAATCTTGAAGGAGTCGAACCGAGGGTCCGGGCTCCAAGATTTTGAGACTAGTGACCAGCTCAGGGACGAACCTGAACGTTACCTCCCCCTCTCCTCTTGAATGGGCGACGACGTACGAGAGACCATGAAGTTCGCTGGCACGCTTGGCCGAGGCCAGAGCGAGCAGGAGCACCGTCTTCTAAGTCAGGCGACGATCAGAAGACTGGCGTAATGGTTCGCAAGGAGGTCTCTTGAGAGCCCTAAGAGCTCGAACCATGTTCCACGGAGGAGGTCTCACTTCCGACTGGGGGCAGGTAAGTTCGTAGCTTCGAATGAGCGAAGAAAGAACCAGCGAGGAGGGAATGTCTATTCCTTCAGCCTGCAGGCCAGTCTAAGGCTGTGCGACAGGTTTTCACCGCCGAGAGCGAAAGGCGCATTCCCTCCCGCAGGTATAAAATAATTCCGCTATTGCTGGAATAGTAGCATCAAGGGGAGAGATACCTCTCCCACGACACCAACCACAGAAGACTCTCCACTTGGCCCCGGTAGACCCCTGCGGATAACTTTCGCAGGTGTCGAGACATCCGCTCCGCAACTTGTTGCGGAACTCCTCTTCTGTGAGGGAATGCTGGATAGTCTCTAGGCATGAAGCCAAAGCGATGCTACGGCTCTGTGGCAGAAGTTGCAGTGTGGTTGCTCGAGTAGCTCGTGTCGTGGGGGAAGCTCTCTCAGGAGTCCCGTCAGGGGATGCAGAAGGTCCGGGAACCACTCTGCATGATGCCGTAGCGGAGCTATCTGAGTCATCGACAGGTTGACCGATAATCTGGTCTTGCTGAGCACTCTTCTCACCAGACAGAATGGTGGGAAGGCGTAGAGGTTGATGTTGTCCCACCGTTGTAGGAAGGCGTCTTGCCAGAGTACCTTGGCGAAGTAGTACAGCGGCAGCTTGAAGTTGAAGGCTGTCGCGAACAGGACCACAAAGTCAGGACTTTGTTGGCTACTAGGGGTCCCCAAGACCACTCAGCACTCACTATCTGCGAGGCTCTGCTCAGACTGCGGAGAGCACATTCCTTTGCCCGGAATGAAGCAAGCAAATAGTGGTATTGAGTGGAAATGGTTCATCTCAGTATCTCTACTGCAAGATGGGAAAGCTGTTATGAAAGGTACCTCTCTGCTTGTTGAAATAAGCTACTACCGTGATACGCCAGGGTTGTTGGAACTGTTGAAGGGCTAGATATACGGCCTTCCTAGCAGATTGAAGTGGAGGTACCTTACTGATTCTGACCATAGGCCTGAGATCCTTTGGTTCAGAACGTGGCCCCCCCTCTTTTGACGCGTCCGAGAACAGCATCAAATGCGGGGGAAGGACCCGAAAATCCACTCCCTTCAAAGGTTCCCGAAGGACAACCACCACTGCGGGTCCATTCTGCAGGTCCCAAGGGACCAGTGTCCGGGGAATCGTTGCCTTGGTTCCACCGGGACTTGAGCCGCCGTTGCAGGGATCTCATCCTGAGGCGGCCGTTTGAAACTAGACGTCTGGCAGAAATTAAAAAACCTCGCGGCAATCGCAGATAAAGTTGCCAGGTGTACACTAGCGCCCTTACGGGAGATAGGCCGAACCATTCCATACATCACCAGATCTTCCATGCCCATAGGTCTCTAGAGGGGAGGAGGGTGGGATTTTAAGTTGTATAACCAGTGGGTATGTTCAAAAATTTATTTTATTATGAAAATATCATTTTTAAACATTTAAACTTACCCGCTGGTTGTATAACAATAGCTAATTGACACCCTTGGTGGAGGGTTAGAGACAGCAACATTATTGGAATATTACTTAAGACTTAATCAAAACATTAATTGTACCTGTTAAGGAAGCTGACTTCAATGATTCTCTGCCTCATTATGACTGCTATCCTTATGAGATCCAGCGGTCCACCCAGGGGGCTGAAGATCTCTAGGAGCTGTCAGACGGGTGAATAACCTTTATGCTGACAGGACCTCAACTAATACCCTTGTTCCAGGCACTCTCAAGGAACAAAATGAGCACCTGACTAAATCAAAGATTGAGGAAGACTGTAGACCAATCTCCACATACAACCATAAAAATACCGTATATACAAGTTCCAAGAGAAGACAAAGGATACTAGGGATCAGGGGAACATAGTGGTAGATCCTTCACCTACTACTGCATTCGCTGCTACGAATGGTCCCAAAGTGTGGCAGTCCTCATAAAGAGTCTGGACACGTTTTAAGTAATGCGAGGCAAATACAAATTTACTCCTCCAAAAGATTGTATCCATGATGCTTTGCAGAGAACAATTTTGTTTAAAAGCCACAGAAGTTGCCACAGCTCTAACTTCATGAGTCTTTACTTTTAGCAGCTTAAGGTCTGCCTCACTACAGTGTGAGCGAGCCTCTTTAATCAAGTGTCTTAAAAAAAAAAATGATAGGGCGTTATTAGACATAGGTAGCGCAGGCTTCTTGACTGCGCACCAAAGAGCCTCTGAATTGAGTCTTAAATCTTTAGTTCTATCCAGATAGAACCTCAGTGCTTTAACAGGACACAGAACTTTCTCCAACTCTTCACCAACCACATAAGCGAGGTTAGCAATCTCGAAATATTTAGGCCATGGATGAGAAGGACGTTCGTTTTTTGCCAGGAATCCAAGTTGCAAGGAGGATATGGATTTTCCGTTTCTGAAGCCAATATTCTTGCTAAAAGCGTGAACTTCACTGACTCTCTTAGCTGTTGCCAGACTTACTAAGAAAAGTCTTTTCAAAGTCAGATCTTTAAAAGAAGCAGAGTGTAAAGGCTCGAATCTGTCACTCATGAGGAATTTTAAAGCAACATCTAAATTACAAGCTGGTGATTCTTGTTGACGCTTTTTAGAAGTCTCAAAAGATCTGAGAAGATCTTGAAGGTTTTTATTATTTGAGAGATCTAAATTCCTGTGTATGAATACAGCTGTCAGCATACTCCTGTACCCCTTGATGGTCGAGGAGAAAAAGTTGTGCTTTCTTCTAAGGTCTGAGAAGAAATCCGAAATTTGTGTTAAAGTGGTAGAGGATGAAGAAACTGATATAGTTCTACACCATTCTCTAGAAACCTCCCAATTGGACTGATAAACCTTGATGGCAGAAGTCCTTCTTGCTCTAGCGATAGCCCTAGCTGCCTCCTTCAAAAATCCTCTGGATCTTGCGAGTTTTCGATAGACTGAAGGCAGTCAGACGTAGAGCTTGGAGGTTTAGATGGTTTCTTGCCAAGTGAGGTTGTTTGAAAAGATCTGTTCTCAATGGGAGGCTTTTTGGGATGTCCACCATCCATTCCAGTACCTCTGTGAACCACCGTCTTGACGGCCAGAAAGGAGCCACTAAAGTCAATCTGGTTCCCTCGTGAGACATGAACTTTTGTAACACCTTGTACAGCACTTTGAATGGTGGGAAAGCGTACATGTCTATGTCACGAGCTGTTTGACGCTCGGGGTCGCATTGTGCTTGATGGTTAACGTCGCGTCTCGATAGACACTCGACGTCACGTCTTGTTGGACGCTCGACGTCACGTCCTGCAGAACGTCGTGTTCTGCTGGAAGCTCGACGTCCTGTTAGGTGGACGTTTGACTTCACGTCTGTTTGGTCGACTCCTTGGGTTAAAAATGGCTAAAATATGACATTTAACTAGGGAGTTGTAAAGACGTTTGTCATCAAGAAAATCTCAACTAATAGCCTCACTACGCTTGGTGTCCAGATGTGAAGTTACCTGACACTCAGGGCCCAGGCCTGCTACTCTCTTGTTGCTCGCAGGGCGATAAACTAGCATGAGTGAAGAAAGTTTCTGTTGCAAATATAGCAACATAATAAAAAATAGGGTCAAACTGTTGTGGTACCGGAGACGTCACGACTACCACCAGCGTCCAGAAAACGATAACCAGTTTGACGGTGGAGAAGAAGCATGAACCGATGTCATGCTGGGCTCAGACAACTGTCCTGCAACTGGGTGAGTTGGACGTTATTGACAGTTGCCGACATCCTAAAAGGATGTTAGGGAAGAGAGTTTTCTTCGGTAGAAAGAAAAAACGCTCAGGACTACTCCAAAAACTACAACCAGAAGCTTGCGGTGTCATGATAGGACGCTGATTAACCGTGTCTACCTTCCTCTTCAGAGATCTGGAAGTTGAAGCCAGCCACGTCTGAGTGCTGCGTTATCCAAAGATGACAAAAAAACTTTAACCTCACCATTCCTATGATGAAGGTGAGCGTCCTGGGAAGCGTTAAAAGGTATGCTCGAGCAGGTGTCTGCTCGGGAGCTAAAGCGTTTCGTTTCCTTTGTCGTTCAACATTCCTCCTCCGAGGGAATAGGGAGCTGGAAGAAGTTAAAAATCGACATTCCTTGGAAGAGGTCTAAGGATTAGAAAAACGACAGGTCCTAACAGACGCACCCTCTATTTGAGGGGTGGTGCTTAGACCGAAACAAAGAGCCCAAAAGACTGGACAACTTTCTCCTATACACGAACCTTCAGGTATTGCTTGAAGTTCAGCTTGATGAGGATGTGGAAGCAAGCATCCTGGAGATCTAAAGAGACCATCCAGTGGACCTTTCTTACTGCTGTAAGGACTGATTTCGATCCAGTGGACCTTTCTTACTGCTGTAAGGACTGATTTCGATGTCTCCATGGAGAACTTTGTCTTCTGAATGAAGATGTTGAAAGCAGTGACATCCAATACCGGACAATAGCCTCCCTCTCCAAAAAGAGACATTTGATGTTGCATAGCCTGTCTCTTAGGCTCCTCTCTGTATTTGGCAGAGAGGTCTATCGGAGTAACTAATAAAGGTGGTTTCACTAGGAAAACAGATTTCGCATCCATCATTTAGTGAAAGCACGGACCAAAGGTCTGCTCCTCTCCTCTCCCAGGCTCGCTAGAAATAGATAAGTCTGGCTCCTACTGTTGTCTGTGCGGTTCAGAGAAAAAGTATGAAGAAACTTTCTTGCTGATTTAGACACCAAAACTTGTGTCTTTGACCAACTCTTGAGGGAGAAGAGAGGAAGAAAAAAGGGGGGTGGTGCAAAGTAATCCTGCTTCATTGATAAGGAAGCTAGCTTCATAGGTATTAACGCCTCATTGCATCTAGACTACCATCATCCTCAAGTTCTATTAGATGATCGAGAATTTTTCTACGCACAACGAATTCTCACAAAGCCGGTTGTACTGCGACATTGTTGCTCAGGGTTTTGATGGAGGATCAGACTCAAGACCCCAAAAGACCTAGTCCACAAGCACAGCGCAAAAAAGGGACACTTCCTTCTCTCACAAAAGCACTAATCCACTTCCTGCTGCTCCAGCTGAACGTGCTGCTGCAACAATATCTGCAGTTAGGCTCTTCATGCTGCATTGAGGACGCGCTAATGCACTGCCCTACCAGCACAATCTTAGCAAACAGAGACTCCTTCGACGCGTTCCTTATCGAAAACTCCGAAGGCGGGAAGAGGAGAAGCAAGCACAAAATAAATTGGAAACTTCAGAAAAAACTCCGAGTTTCTTAAATTCAACTGAAGGGAGAAGGATCTTGGGAACTTCTAAGAGAATTCCACTAAAAGATAAATAGGGAAAAGAGGTCGTCAATCCTATCCTCCTAAAAGTCTCTAACCGAGGTAGAGATGTCTTGTTTCCTAGGAGTCAACTCCTTAAGGTCCTGAAATCTAGCCTCAATGCTTTTAGAGGTTTAATTTTCTCTCTCCAACAGACACCAAGAGTTAGGTCAAGCGGGCCTTGGTCTGAGAAAAATAAAATCTTTCCAGTAAATATCTATTTCTGTATCTTTTAATATAGCGCCTGATGTAACAATGTTCTAACGCTAGACGATCATGGTCATTACAATTGGAACTAAGACGTTCGTGATCTTGACAGTAGACGCCAAGTCCAACTGCTGGACTCTTGACGCCATGCAAGTGTTGACGCTCGGTGTGACCTCCAACTGCTACACACTCGACGTCAAGTACAACTGTCAGAAGCTTGCCGCCAAGGAACTGCACGACACTCGGCATCACGTCTAATTGCCTAACATTCGACGTCTAGTCCAACTGTTGGAAGCTAGACGCCATGCAACTGCTTGGCGATCAGCGTCACGTGACTCGGAACAATGTCGTTCCCGATTCAAGACGCTAGCAATCTAGACGCTCGGAGCTATGCTTGACACGCGGCGTCACGTCCAACTGCTTGAAGCTCGACGACACGTAACTGCTTGACGTTTGGCGTCACGTCTAACTGCTTGACACTCGACGTCAAGCCCAACTGCTGGAAGCTTGACGCCATGCAACTGCTTAACGCTCGGCGCCAAGTGATTTTCAGAACAATGACGCTCGCGATTCAGACGCCCGGAACTATGCCGATCGCGTCTAGAACGGTCGATCATCGAACAAGAGAAAACAAGAAGTTGCACTTAGTTACAAACATCATGTAAAACTCTTATAGCAGCATTAGTAGCTAGCCTTGCTGGACGCTTGATGTCCAAAGTTCTACGTTCGGTGTTAGAAAAAAACTTTTACCTCGCCTTACCTATGGCGAGGGCGAGCATTCTGGGAATCGTCAACAGAAAACGCTCGAGGGGACTTCTGCTCGAGTCTTACAAGACGCTCGGCGCCAGGCTACGCCTCTCGGTTCCTTTAGCCGATCGACATTACTTCTCCCATGGGTCAGGGAGCTTGAAAGAGGTCTAAGGCTAGGATAACGACAGGTCCGAACAGAAGCACCCTCCACTGTATTGAATAAATTCACTGCACTAATATAGCACTAAAAACTTTAGTCATACTCTAGCTTACGTCATACGACTGTGACGTCATAGATTAGGCAGGGTGTTTTTACCTACAGCCATTATGGTTTCATTAGTTTAAAGTAGGTTGAAAAAAAAAACTTCTAATCCTACCTTTTAAGCTATAACATAGCGATCAAATACCAAACAAAACAAAATAAGTGAATGCCAAAATCCGTATTTAGGAGTACATCACCAATATACTGCTAAAATCCAGGTTAATCACGAGTGAATTCCAAACAATGTTGCCAGCAATGGCGGCAGGGAAGATGTGGTAATGTATGGAATGGTTTGGCCTATCTCCGGTAAGGGCGCTAGTGTACACCTGGCAACTCTATCTGCGATTACCGAGTTTTTAGAATTTCTGCCGGACGTCAGGGACTAAAGCTATTGTTATATAACCAGAGGGTAAGTTTAAATGTTTAAAAAAACATAGTTCAACCAAACTATTTATTCCAATCTATAGCTTATACAGGACTGATTTTGGGGGTTTTTCTTGTGTAGAGAAAATAATTAAATCTAAGGTAATGCTGATTCCAATAAATTAGCTCGTACGAGACTGGTTTGGAGGTTTGTTCTTACATGGAGAAAATAATGCAATCATAAAAAGGTTACAATTGACAAGACATATGTTGATAAAAAAAAAGATTTAAGTGATTTGAGATCAATACATGCCATCACTTTTTCACACATTCACATGAAATATGTTCATTTGTTAATGTTTTACGCAACGTGAGCATTAGTTAAATAGCCATATTCAAGACAAGAGTATTGGAAAACTTAATTCCTTCTGAGGTACCAAGTTATAAATTCTCGATTTAAATAAGTCTATGATTCAATGAAATATTTTACCCTAGGGTATGAAAATCATGCAAAAGCTCTGGATTAGCTTTTAGAGAATTTGGGCCATTCTGGCCTAAAGTCACCCAACAGCCAGGCAAAAATGAGGGGGAACACTGCGGTTGCTTTAGGAAGCGTCAAGAAAATAGCAAACTGACAATATTGAAAAACTTATCGCAATGACTAACTAGAGGGACACTCAATAAGAGTGCCGACCTCCGGTGTGGCAGCTTAGTTCCCAACCTTGACCTTAACATGTATTAATTGGCGTGGATTTTCATACACTTAAATATGAACCAGGTTTGAAGTCTGTGACAACGATGTCCAAAGTTATGGCTGATTACATGAATTGGACATTTTACTTGGCCGTGACCTGACCATTCAAAATTAAATAATTTCCAGCTCTTTACATAACAATCCTGCAAGTTCTATTATTCTTCGATTAAAATTGTGATCAGGAAGCTGTTCACAAACAAACAAGGGCAAAAACAAACACCTTTCAACTTCACTGGCAGAGATAAATATCACAAGAATAATATACTGTAATTAGGTACACATTTTTGTGTATCTTTCCCTAATCTTCTAACTATGCTGTGTAATACAGAACAGCACTTCTCACAAGTAACTCGACCTTGATATAGTAGGACTCAATCCAGGCTTGATAGCTATAACATTTTCTGGAACATTTCCCATATACACCAGTAAAAAAAAAAAAAAAAAAAAAAAAAAAAAAAAAAAAAAAAAAAAAAAAAAAAAAAAAGAGGAGGGTACATGGCAGCTTTCAAAACCTATAGTACTTAGCATACATAACTACCATCAACTTATAGCCAAAGGAAACTAACTAGTACTTAAGCAATGTGCTGTAGTAATACTGTATCATAAAAAGGATACAAGGCTATACATTACTGTATCATGAAACAATGGGTACAAAATCAACCAACAGAATTTTACAATGGCTCCACTACTGTAGCCTACAGTGTGTGACTGTAACAGCAGCATGACAAGTTATAAGGTACAAATCATTCAACCAGACTAATTTTGGCTCATCCATAGTTGCATATTAGTAATTAACAATGGAAACTACAAGAAGGTTGTTTAATGAAAGTGATAAGTTTCTCAAGAGCTACATCAATAATTTACCTCAGTAACTGTTCGCCTAATATTCACATGGCAGTAGATTGATACCGGGCAGCGAGCGTAAGTTTAATCCGTTTACTGGGGAGGATACTGCTGTGGCTGGGCACCATAGTGGGTTGGGCTTCCCTTGCTAACGTTCTGGTGTGCATGCATCTCTCCGGATGATACAGGAACTGACACCAGATACCCTTAAAAGAACCAAGTTATGGCTAAACTCATGAAAAACAGACAGACTATGACTAAATTAATTTGTTACAAGGTTAACTTTTTACCATGTAAGAAAATTTTAAAATGTAGGCATTAAATGGTTCAATAAAACATGTAGTGAACCTAATGGTTAATCTTGATTCTTGCAATGTCAAACAAGCAGTTATGCCACTTTTAAATAGATATAAAATTAGCATGACACCCTTATTAAACCTATTTCTGAAATAACTTACAAAGACAAAGAAGGGTACAGATTCAGGTAGTGTTATTATATACTATGAAAAGTTATCCTTACATATTGAATACAATTTGATAAGTTGTTTTAAATTTTACATGATTACAGTACTTTGAACTACACTTGAAAAAAACCCCGTAATTTCAATCTGAAAATCTAAGGAAAATGTACTGTTCTCTGCCGTATTTCAGTAAAATACAGTTGACCAGAATTGTTACCTCACTTTTTTATTATCTTTTACGGATTGGTGACTGTAATACATACATATACCAAGGCACTTCCCCTATCTTTGGGGGGTAGCCGACATCAAACAAATGAAACAAAAAAGGGGACCTCTCCTCTCTACGTTCCTCCCAGCCTGACAAGGGACTCAAGCGAGTTCGGCTGGTACTGCTAGGGTGCCAGAGCCCACCCTCCCCCGTTATCCACCACAGATAAAGTTTCTTAATGCTGAATCTCCTACCGCTGCTACCTCCGCGGTCATCCAAGGCACCGGAGGAAGCAGCAGGGCCTACCGGAACTGCGTCACAGTCGCTCGCCATTCATTCCTACTTCTAGCATGCTCTCTAGCCTCTCTCACATCTATCCTATCGGTACCCGGAAAGTTTGTGTACTGGAAATTTTGCCCACGGACAGTTTGCCTACAGTTTCTTTATATGAAGCTTACAATTAATGTTAAAACTTTGATTAACTGGACTTTTCTTTTGTCATTTACATGTTGAAACGGCTATATATATATCTTTCTATTGTTCTTACGCTTGTCAAAAGTTTACCAGTTTTTTGCCTTCGCTGCCTTGACTACCCTACCTTCTCAATTATTCATCAGTTGTCTGTCGTCACTGCCAAGTTGGGTATATTTGAAACTCCAACAAAAACAGCGGTCAGTCTAGCAGGTCTTCAATACCCTACCTTCTTTCCTACGAGGGAAGTGTGTGTTGTGTGGGATTATTCCACAAAGCTTTTATTTTAAAGAGTTAAAAAAATGTACCTTGTTCACAGATATTTACTATTTGTTGTAACTATCTGAAAATATCACTGAAAAATCGTTTTGTATGATAAGTTGATATATTTTCTTTCTTTTCTCTTTATTTCTTTTTTTTATAGATGCCCATCGAAATGGAGTTTGTCAGGAATTCAAGAGGAGGCAGAAAACTACTCCACGAAGGTCATGCGTATGTAATCAACAGAACAAGTAGAACCTACACATACTGGCGATGTGAGAAGAGAAAACAGTGCAATGCGTCCTTGCAGACGAAAAGACATAATAGAAGGACTTGTCACATAACATAGCCATCCCCCCAGGCACAGCCAGACTTATTGCCATAAAAACTGTTGATTCAATTAAGAAAAGAGCGAGTTCGTCGGACGAGTGCACGTCATCTGTTATACAAAAAGAAAACTACGCATTTTTCTCTGGATGCTGCAGGAGCCCTACCTAATAAAGAGGCTCTTTTACGAATGGTGTGACGACAAAGTAGTGCTCCAGATGGGAATATAATTACCGAAGAACTCAAAGGAACGACGAGAGGAGAACCTTTTTTGGCACACGAAGACGAGAATCTTGAAAATGACAAATTCGAAGATAATTTGTATTTTTCCTAACCATACAAACCTTAGCTATTTACAAAGGGTTATTACTTTTAGCGTAGCTGAAATGGCGAGCCATTAGAATTTAACGAGGGTGTATTACCCCCGCGCTAGTTAGCGGGGGGGTAGGGGAGTGGTAGCTAGCTACCCCTCCTCCCCCTCACACACAGGTGAATACTCACTTTCACTTAGAGGTAGGACTTGTCTTGGGGGACAGGGCTGGCGGGCAAATATGTGTAAATAGCTAAGGTTTGTATGGTTAGGAAAAATACAAATTATCTTCGAATTTGTCATTTGTTCCGTAACCGAAATACAAACCACGCTATTTACAAAGGGTGACTTATCCCTTAGGAAGGGTGGAAAGTCCCCAGCCATACTGGCTTTGGCTTTACCCGGGGACTCAGAATCCGAGTGAGTCGCACTCGAGAAAAGGAGTCCCTGCACCTCACAAGTTCCTTGCACCGCAAGGAACCATGTGGCCTATGTAAGCTTGTGTGTGAAGGAAGAAGTGTGACCCGTCTTAGGCAGTTGACCTGGAGTTCCAGAAGGAACTCTGGGTTAAGACGTTCCCAATACCACCTCGTCAGGGTATGGGGGACGCGACAGTATTGACTCAATACTCGGAACACAAGGAAGCATGGTTTACCTGCAGAGGTTCGAGGTCAGCTATGCAGAGACCAGGATGCTGCTTCCCCGTAGAGGGGATGATGAAGAAAGAAGTAAGGGCCAGACATACTTCTTTCGTTCATGCAGACTAAAACCTGATAACAATGCCCTCAACCTTCTGCTACCTGTCCAAAAAGGAGCCTGAGGTTAGACCAGCTGTTGTGTAGCCACCACAGAGCGATAGAAAACGTATCGAGACTCCTGTGGGTCACGCCCTGCAGGAAGCGGGCTGCGAAGGTCATCAGACGCTTCCAGACTCCAGCTTGTAGCACCTGCGTCACAGAGTAGTATTACTCGAAGGCGAGGGACGTTGCGATGTATCCAACATCGTGCTGTAGGGCGACGTGACGGGGGAGGGTCTGAAGACAGGTCGAGATGAATGTCCTTGAGTCCGGGCTGAAGAGGTATACTGGTGACTCTCCCCCCATGTCCTCCTTGTGTTCCCAAATCGGCTGCAACTGAGGCCAAACTGCAGCTGTTCCCAGCGCTAACCTCTCGATTCCTGTACTGGCAAGAAAGAGAAGGTCTTGGGACATCAGACACAGAATGGAGACTCAAAATCTTGAATGAATCGGACCGAAGGGTCGGGACCCACAGATTCTGAGTCTAGCCAACAACTCAGGAGCGAGCCTGAATGTTGCCTTCCCCTCTTCCTTAGAAAGGGGGGGAGTAGTAAGAGACCAAGAAGATTGCTTACACACTGGCCGTGGCCAGAGTGAGCAGAAGACCCAGGGCGGAATACAATCCGAGGCCTGTCGTAAAAGGGTCTTGAGAAGATCTCTTAAAGGACTAAAAGTCCGAGCCATGCTCCAAGTTGGAGGTCTTCCTCCGACTAGGGCAGGGACGATCGTAGCTTCGCATGAGCGAGGATAGATCCAGCGGGCAGGAAAAAGTTATTCCTTTAAGCCTGAAGGTCAGGGAAAGGCTGAGCGACAGGCTTCATTGCCAAGAGCGGAAAGGAGTTTCCTCCCGCCGAAAGGCAATAAGACCGTTATTGCTGGAGAAGAGGCCTCACGGGAAGAGGTATATCTCCCACGGCACCAACCACCTTAGACTCTTCACTTTGCCTGGGAGACCCCTGTGGATGACTATCGCAGATGACGCGACCTCCGTACCGCGACTGTAGCGGGTTGTCTCTTCTAGAGGAGGAAGCGTAGTGTCTCCAGGCATGAAGCCGAAGCGACGCCCCGGTTCGGGAGAGATGTCGCAGTGTGGTTGCTTGAGTAGTCTGCGCCGTGGGAGAAGCTCTCCCGGGAGTTCCGTCAGGGGAAGCAGAGGGTCCAGAAACCGTTCTGCACATAGTCCCAGTGGAGCTCTCCCATTGAAAGGTTGACAGACAACCTGGTTTTGTTGAGACCCATTGTCCGCAGACAAAAAGGAGGGAAGACGCAGGCGTCGAAGTTGTCCCACCATCACCGGAATGCATCTTGCCAGAGTCTCGGGGTCTGAGACTGGGGGGAAAACTAGCGGAAGCTTGAGGTTCCAAGCTGTCGCGATCAGGTCCCCCAGACCAGCACTTGCTGGTTACCCAAGGTCAAAGACCCCTAGGTACACTCTCTATGAGGCTCTGCTCGGATAGTCTGAGAGAAACATTCCCCTGCCTGGAATGAGAGAGCCGATGGTGGAATTGAGAGAATCTCAATCATCCCGATATCTCTACTGCAAGATGTGAAGGTGTGAAAATGCGTCCCCTGCTGGTTAGCATGAAGTCGACACGCAACGGGGCGACTTGGCAGGAGCGGTAGGATCTGAAGAGGGGCCAGACTAAGGCCCTTAAGCCTGCCTGAATGATGGAGAGGTATCCTTCAGGTCTTGACCATAGGCCTGGACCGGAACATGCCCCCCCCCCTTTCCTTTGACGAGTCCGAGAACCGCATCAAGAATGTGGGGAAAGGACGAGAATATCCACTACCATCAAGAGGCTCCATAGGTCAACACCCATTGTAGGTTTAATAGTTCCGCTGGTCCCATAGGGCCAGGGAGTCCGGTTAAACATTGCCTGAAGCCACCGGAACTTGGATCGCCCCACATGGAACTTATCCTGAGGCGACCGTTCGGACTATAAACGGGTCAATGAGGAAAGAAGAACTAGGAAACGTTCCAAGGTAGGGCTGAAAACTCTGCTTGACTGAGAACAGGTACTGCGACTCTCCTCAGTCTTGCCACGGTGAACCGAAAGGAAGGCTCGGAGGATGTGGTAACAGAATCTGGCGTCCCCAGGTGGTCACCCATCCAAGTACCGACGTTGCTTAACCTCGCTGGACGGACGAGAAGCGGGGTTTCCAACGTGGTAAGGCGGTTGACTCAATATCATGGCCAGATACTCCAGATGTTGAGGCAGAGGAAGAGAAGGCTCCAAGCAAAATACCATGAGCCCACACTCATGGTCAGCATTCGGAAGCTTTTCCCGGCGCTGAAGAAGGTCGAAACCCGAGCCTACCGGAGTTGACCAGCCCTCCAAACAGCAGAGGAGGCGGAAGTCTGCACCTGAGCGGCCAAGAGGAAGGCAGGGAGAGTTCTCTGGGGAAACAAACCTGCTATGCCACGGCGGGATAGCCACACTGCATCATAAGCAGGAATACTTGCAGTTTAGGCTGAATTCGACGAGCACCCTGGAAGATGGATGGAATGGAAACTGAAAGTACCCGTCCTTCCGATCCAGGGTTAAAGGAGTCCTGTCGCCTCGTTACCAGTCTGATCGATTCTGCTGGTCTACGCTGGCCGAAGTTTGTTCGACAAACTTGATCAGGGCTGAGAGGTCGACTATGGACATCCCCTCTCAGATCCTTCCTTACAAGAAAGGATCGACTGAGGGGGCCGGGGGTGAAGCCGTCGATGATCCTAAGGAAGACCTTCGCCTAAGGTATGGATCATTCTGCCCAACCGGGCAACTCTGCTGATGCTATGGCATAGAGGTTCAGAGACACTGAATTCGCTGACAGAGACGGCAGGCGCGATATCCTTGGCTACTCACAGAGATTGTGCGGGAATGGGCATCGGGAAGTTGTCATTCGGATGGGTAACCTTAAGCATCCTCCCAGCGAAAAAACCTGCAATCCTAGAGTTCGTGAACTCCTTTTAGGACTATGCCCCCCCGGGGGAGTCTCCCGTGCCATCTGTTCCTGACAGGAGGAAACTGCAATTGGACACCTTGTCCCAGTTGTCGTAGCCGATAACTTGGGCCGACGTGGTTGAAAGAAAAGGGAGCTGGAGCCCTGCAGAGTCTGGAAGAAAGCGCCTTGGAGGAGTGAAACCGGAAGTCGATTTACTCCGCACAGCAGACGTCTAAGTCTCTGTCCTTGGGCAAAGACAAAACTCTTCTCAAGGATGGAAGGGTGTCTGAGGTCGTTGACCTCCACAGATGAGACACCCGAATGAAGCCTTCAGTCAGCGCGTCCAGAT
This sequence comes from Palaemon carinicauda, assembly GCF_036898095.1. Lineage (NCBI taxonomy): Eukaryota > Metazoa > Arthropoda > Malacostraca > Decapoda > Palaemonidae > Palaemon > Palaemon carinicauda. The sequence goes on from NC_090768.1 coordinate 50,010,008, forward strand.
GGTACAACATCGAGCTTGTCCGCAAGTAGATACTTAACGACGAAAGGCCAAGGTGCCTGAGCTCGAGAGGAGGAAAGTACCCTTGATCTTCCTGTAGTTTCCTTGAACCAAACCTCGGGCCGTAACCGAGGAGGGAAAGAACCTGGTAAGCTCCCAGAGGAAGAGGTAAGCAGTCACCCCTTGTCCGATGGAGAAATCTTCAACGGAAAGCCCCCCCGCCAAAAATCCTTCCAGGGCGGGAGAAGGAGAGAGTACTCGTGCAGGAGAGGGGACCCTCGAGACCGACCTCTTGGGAACCAACTTCGCCCTGGGGGAAGTCACCACGAAGTCCACTCCTCTCTTTCTCTTCAGCGTAGGAGAGACAGCCGCTGGTTTGTTACCCTGGCCGGTGAGTGCTGGTTTCATAAACCTCATTAACGCCCGTGCCAGCGGATCAAACCATGTCTGCTGCTCCAAGGACACAGAGTCCGAAATCCTCGCTAAGGTGAAAGGGATCGGGCGATCCTTTGGAGAGGACACGACGGTTCCTGCCTGAAAAGAAGGTGGGAAGAATGCTGTACTGACCTGTCTTCGTCCTGCACTACCAACCTGTGCTTGGATGGAGGTGATCCCGAGTGCCGCCTAGGAGCACGCGTCCCTGCTGCTACCACCGGCTGTGGAATTCGCCGCGAACTATGGTCGCGCGAGGGCGAACAGTCGCGCAAAGGCGAATGGTCGCGCGGGCGCACAGGCGAGTGGTAGCGCGGGCGCGCAGGCGAGCGGTCGCGAGGGCGCGCAGGCGAGCGATCGCGCGGGCGCGCAGGCGAGCGATCGCGCGGGCGCGCAGGCGAGCGATCGCGCGGGCGCGCAGGCGAGCGATCGCGCGGGCGCGCAGGCGAATGGGCGTGACGGCGAGGGATCGGGCTGCCGCGTAGGTGAAGAAGATCGCTGGCGGTAAGCGATGGCGAGCAGCATGTGTAGGTGAATGATCGCGTGAAAGGGTGCGATGGTGATCAGCATCCGCAAGAGGGCGAGCGTTCAGGGTTGTGCGATGAGGAGCAGCATGCGTAAGCGGGCAATCGTGCAGGGTTGTGCGATGGCGAGCAGCATGCGCAGGTGAATGATCGCGTGAAAGGGTGCGATGGTGATCAGCATCCGCAAGAGGGCGATCGTTTAGGGTGGTGCGATGAGGAGCAGCATGCGTAAGCGGGCAATCGTTCAGGGTTGTGCGATGGCGAGCAGCATGCGCAGGTGAATGATCGCGTGAAAGGGTGCGATGGTGATCAGCATCCGCAAGAGGGCGATCGTTCAGGGTTGTGCGATGAGGAGCAGCATGCGTAAGCGGGCAATCGTTCAGGGTTGTGCGATGGCGCGATAACGATCAGCATCCGCAGTTGAGGGTCGCGCGATGGCGATCAGCATCCGCAGTTGAGGGTCGCGCGATGGCGATCAGCATCCGCAGTTGAGGGTCGCGCGATGGCGATCATCATCTGCAGTTGAGGGTCGCGCGATGGCGATCAGCATCCGCAGTTGAGGGTCGCGCGATGGCGATCAGCATCTGCAGTTGAGGGTCGCGCGATGGCGATCAGCATCCGCAGTTGAGGGTCGCGCGATGGCGATCAGCATCCGCAGTTGAGGGTCGCGCGATGGCGATCAGCATCTGCAGTTGAGGGTCGCGCGATGGCGATCAGCATCCGCAGTTGAGCTAGTAGCTGGCGAACCATGTTCCTTCAGAAGTGTTGGAGAACGTTGGCGTGCCAGCTGTAACACACGTGGGCGATCCGGAGATCGCTGGCGAGCTGATGATCGCTGACGAGCTGACGATCGCTGGCGAGCTGATGATCGCTGACGAGCTGATGATCGCTGACGAGCTGATGATCGCTGACGAGCAGAAGGCTACGCGTGGAAGCCTGTGCAAAGAAGAAGAGTCCTTGACCCCGACCTGAACCGAAGTTCTAGATCGCGAGGGCGAACGTGGGCGCACAGGGCACGTAACAGGAACCGCAGGGAAGATCATCTTGAAAGCGCTGACGAACAGGAGAGCGCTGACGAACAGAAGGGCGCGCAGGGAAACCCTGACACGCAAGGGAAGAACCCCCGTGGGGGCAACCCTTAGCCCCGAAGGGATCGTTGTCCGCCGGGAGACTGATGTCCGTCGGAAGACCGCTGTCCGTCGGGAAGACCGTTGTCCGTCGGGAAGACCGTTGCCCGTCGGAAGACGAGATTAGACTGCTGTCCATCTGCACCAAGACGGAAGATCGAGAAAAAGAAGTTGTAGGCTGCAAACGGAGATTCAAAAAGGCGCCTCAAGCACCCTTATAGGGAGATGAGAGGCCCTTACGACGAGGCGGACGGAGGGCCTTACGGCGAGGGAGGCCAACAGCAACAGCAACAGAAGAAACCTCCGAAGAGGAGTCTCTATGAGTGTACTCTCTCGCGAACGAAAGAGAAACACTTCGTGGAAGAGACTGGTCAGCCAGTGACCTAAAAGGGGCAATCCTCCGAAGAGGAGCTCCTGCAGTTGCCCAGCCCCTTGAGCGAAACTGCAGGTGCGACCGCTCAGCACCAAGAGCATAGTCGCACGAAAAAAAGGCAAGAGAAGAACCCCCCAAAAGAGGAAAAGCTCAAGCCTGGACAGGAAAAAACTTCCCTCGGAAGGAAAGTTATCCGCCCAAGGAGGCAAGCCTCCTGACTGTTCTAAAATGAACTGGAGAGCTGTCCGTCGACACGGGAGTACTACCAGTAGAAGGAGACACGCCCCTGACGACAATACAAGGGGGGAGGCAGCAACAGCCGAATCCCCAGGACTCAACCAGACAGCTCACACCGTTGCTATATTACAGAAACGAACTAGATCGGTAACTGTAAAAAAATAAAAACAAATAATATTAGTACACATTCATTCCCCCGGGAAGGCTCCGAAGAGGAATCCCGAGGAAAAGGAACAAGAATTACACAACAGGCACGTGCCCTCACAACCACTTACACTCGCGGAAGGAGAGCTGTAACCAAAACAGAATTATAACAATTATAATTATGTAACTATGTAATTATGTAATTTAAAAATGAATGAACACTAAAGAAAAAAACGAAAACCCCGAAAGGAATCGTTCTACAAGCTGAAAAATTAACAACTACAATTAGATTCATAAACTAATTGAAACAAAATGTACGGCGTAGCAACCCCACCCACACGGGAAGGAAGCTACAAGGGCGTAGTAAAACATAGTAAAAGGGTGAACGACCTCAAGAGAGAGAGAGAGAGAAAGACCGAAGTCAAACTCGATCGCAACCCATAAAATTAGGCCGTGGTGGCCTAACTGCCGAGGCCTCCACGTAGATATCGTACACTACACACACACATCTGAAAAGGAAACTTACTTATTTCTATACTCAAATATATATACAAACATGAAAACATGTTTACATATATATTGAGTAAAAGAAAAGTAAGCGATTAAGTAAAGACAAAACAGACAATGGCTGCCAAGCGAGGACCAAGACAGAGACGTCTGTCACAGTCCGAGCCAAAAGTGAAAGTGAGTATTCACCTGTGTGTGAGGGGGAGGAGGGGTAGCTAGCTACCACTCCCCTACCCCCCCGCTAACTAGCGCGGGGGTAATACACCCTCGTTAAATTCTAATGGCTCGCCATTTCAGCTACGCTAAAAGTAATAACCCTTTGTAAATAGCGTGGTTTGTATTTCGGTTACGGAACAATTGTAATTTTGACAACCGCGAAAAACCTTAATGTTTTTGAGAGCAAATTACATTTGTTTTGCGATGGAACATTTGATTCGGCCCCCTGGCGGTTTCCAACTTTACATGCTAAATGAATCAAGAACAGTGCCATTGGTGTTCTGTGTCACAAAGCATAAGAATGAAGCAACCTACGATGCAATTTAAACCCCGCCTCGCTGATGCTAGACTTTGAAAAACCAGCAATGAATTCTGTCATGAATTCTGTCAAAAGCCACTTTCCACATAGTCAAATCAGTGGTTGTCTGTTCCACTTTGGGCAATGTATTTGGCAAAAAATACAAGCCCAAGGACTTGCCAATTGGTATACTGAAAGTCCCGAAAATGCAAGACTGATTAAATCGCTCCAAGCACTTGCATTTGTTCCTTTACAAGATGTTAGCGACACGTTTGAACAATTTGTCTCATCACTGGACGAGGAAACGGACAACATCCTGGGAGACTTTCTAACCTATTTTGAGGCTTCGTGGATTGGAAATGTGCAGCGAAGACAAAGAAGACTGCCCGTTTTTCCTTAAGAACTTTGGAATGTTCACGAAAGTCTTACAAAATTTACCTCGCACCAACAACTCGATAGAATGCACAGAGCCTTCGACTTACAGGTGGCCATTACACAACCAACTCCGTGTTGACTTGTAAGAGCAAGCTGGCAATGAACTCATTACTGATCAAGCGAATGCTGAAATTGCTTTGCCACCGATGAAGAAAAAGTAAGAGAATATCAATCAACGACTGAAAGACTTGGTAGAAAAGTATGACATCACCCCAGTTCTTAAGTTTCTTCGTAGCATTGCTCACAAATTATAAAAAATTTTTAATTTATCTTTTCATTTTAGACCTTTTTTTATTGGATCTGATTAAATAATTCTTATTTATATATAATTAAAAATATTTTAGACGTGAATTTGAGAATTATTTTTGTACATGGTAATTTAAAACTCCAAATAAAGAATCTGTAAACTTGATGTCCGGTAGTCATTGTTTTTTATATATTTAATATGTTATTTTCATTAGTAAAATAAATTTTTGAATATACTTACCCGATAATCATGTAGCTGTCAACTCCGTTGCCCGACAGAATTCTACGGAAGGGATACGCCAGCGATCGCTATACAAGAGGGGGGTGTACTCACAAGCGCCACCTGTGGCCAGGTACTGCAGTACTTCTTGTTGACACCACTTCAATTTTTCCTCGGTCCACTGGTTCTATGGGGAGGAAGGGTGGGTCAATTAAATCATGATTATCGGGTAAGTATATTCAAAAATTTATTTTACTAATGAAAATAACATTTTTCAATATTAAACTTACCCGATAATCATGTAGCTGATTCACACCCAGGGAGGTGGGTGAAAACCAGTGTACATGTATATCAAGAAGCTAAGTATCCCGTATTTCATATTATCAGTTATTCAAAATAACAATGAAATTACAAGTACCTGGTAAGGAAGTCGACTTGAGCCATTACTCTGCCTTAAATAAGTTCGTCTTCCTTACTGAGCGCAGCGTTCCTCTTAGGAGGCTGAACAACTCTAAGGTGCTGAAGTATCAAGGGCTGCAACCCATACTAAAGGACCTCATCACAACCTTTAACCTCGGCGCTTCTCAAGAAAGAATTGACCACCCGCCAAATCAACAAGGATGTGGAAGGCTTCTTAGCCGACCGTACAACCCATAAAAAGTATTCAAGAGAAAGGTTAAAAGGTTATGGGATTATGGGAATGTAGTGGCTGAGCCCTCGCCTACTACTGCATTCGTTGCTACGAATGGTCCCAGGGTGTAGCAGTACTCGTAAAGAGACTGGACATCTTTGAGATAGAATGATGCGAACACTGACTTGCTTCTCCAATAGGTTGCATCCATAACACTGCAGAGAATGGCTCTGTTTGAAGGCCACTGAAGTAGCCACAGCTCCCACTTCATGTGTCCTTACCTTCAGCAAAGCAAGGTCTTCTTCCTTCAGATGAGAATGTGCTTCTCTAATCAGAAGCCTGAATAGTAAGAAATTGAGTTCTTAGAACTTGGAAAAGAAGGTTTCTTGATAGCACACCATAAGGCTTCTGATTGTCCTCGTAAAGGTTAAGACCTTTTTAGATAGTACCTAAGAGCTCTAACTGGGCAAAGTACTCTCTCCAGTTCATTCCCCACCAAGTTGGACAGGCTTGGGATCTCGAACGACTTAGGCCAAGGACGTGAAGGAAGCTCGTTTAGCAAAAACCGAGCTGCAAGGAACATGTAGCCGTTTCAGATGTGAAAACAATGATCCTGCTGAAGGTGTGGATCTCACTTACTCTTTTAGCTGTTGTCAAGCACACAAGGAAAAGAGTTTTTAATGTGAGGTCCTAAAAAGAGGCTGATTGGAGAGGTTCAAATCTTGATGACATAAGGAACCTTAGGACCACGTCTAGATTCCAGCCTGGAGTGGACAACCGACGTTCCTTTGAGGTCTCAAAAGACCTAGGGAGGTCCTGTAGATCTTTGTTGGCGGAAAGATCCAAGCCTCTGTGGCGGAAAACCGCTGCCAACATACTTCTGTAACCCTTGATCGTAGGAGCTGCAAGGGATCTTACTTTCCTTAGATATAACAGGAAGTCAGCAATCTGGGTTACAGTGGTACTGGTTGAGGAAACTGCATTGGTCTTGTACCAGCTACGGAAGACTTCCCCTTGAGACTGATAGATTCTGAGAGTGGATGTTCTCCTTGCTTTGGCAATCGCTCTGGCTGCCTCCTTCGAAAAGCCCCTAGCTCTTGAGAGTCTTTCGAAAGTCTGAAGGCAGTCAGACGAAGAGCGTGGAGGTTTGGGTGTACCTTCTTTACGTGAGGTAGACGTAGAAGGTTCACTCCTAGAGGAAGAGTCCTGGGAATGTCGACCAGCCATTGCAGTACCTCTAAGAACCATTCTCTCGCGGGCCAGAGCGGAGCCAACCAACGTCAGCCGTGTCCCTTTGCGAGAGAAGAACTTCTGAAGTACCCTGTTGACAATCTTGAACGGCGGGAATGCATACAGGTCGAGATGGAACCAATCCAGCAGAAAAGCATCCACGTGAACTGCTGCTGGGTCTGGAATCGGAGAACAATACAACAGGAGTCTCTAGGTTATCGAGGTAGCGAACAGATCTATGGTTGGCTGACCCCACAGGGCCCAAAGTCTGCTGCAAACATTCTTGTGAAGGGTCCACTCTGTGGGGATGACCTGACCCTTCCGGCTGAGGTGATCTGCCATGACATTCATACCGCCCTGAATGAACCTCGTTACCAGCGTGAGCTTTCGATCTTTAGACCAGATGAGGAGGTCCCTTGCGATCTAGAACAACTTCACGAAAGAGTCCCTCCCTGCTTGAAGATGTAAGCCAGGGCTGTGGTGTTGTCAGAGTCCACCTCCACCACTATGTTAAGCTGGAGGGACTTGAAGTTTATCAAGGCCAGAAGAACCGCCAACAACTCCTTGCAATTAATGTGAAGTGTCCTTTGTTCCTGATTCCATGTTCCCGAGCATTCCTGTCCGTCCAAAGTCGCACCCCAGCCCGTGTCTGATGCGTCCGAGAGGAGAAGGCGGTCGGGTTTCTGAACAGCCAAAGGTAGACTTCCTTGAGAAGAAAGCTGTTCTTACACCACGCGAGAGAAGACCTCCTCTCTTCGGAAACAGGAACTGAGACCGTCTCTAGCGTCATGTCCTTTATCCAGTGAGCAGCTAGATGATACTGAAGGGGGGGAGGTGGAGTCTCCCTAACACGATGAACAGGGCCAGCGATGAAAGTGTCCCTGTTAGACTCATCCACTACCTGACTGAGCATCGGTTCCTTTTCAGCATGCTCTGGATGCATTCTAGGGCTTGGAAGATCCTTGGGGCCGACGGAAAAGCCCGAAAAGCTCGACTCTGAAGATCCATACCCAGGGAGACAATGGTCTGGGATGGGACGAGCTGAGACTCCTCAAAATTGACCAGGAGGCCCAGTTCCTTGGTCAGATCCATAGTCCATCTGAGAATCTCCAGACAGCGAGGACTTGTGGGAGCTCTTAAAAGCCAGTCGTCTGACGGAGCCGGACACAAGATCATGGTACTGCTGCACAGTCTGTGAACTGTCAACCATGGGGAAGCGAGGAAGTACAGTGACAACCCGAAGCTGTCTAGACTGTCTGGGTCGTACAGACAACTCCTTATCGGGTTGCTGAGGTTGCCGCACTGCGTCACAACAAGTCACTTCTGCTGGTTGTTGAACGTCTTCCCAGTGACACACTGACTCCGTAAACAAAAAAATCCTCTAACAAGGACTAAGCTTGGACTGCATGTCTTGCAACACAGCTCAAGGTCTATGGGAGCAGGTGTGGTAACAGACGGGGTTAGCGACTGAAGTGGAACCATTACCTTCCCTGGGAGCATGTTATGCTTAAATAAAAGTCCATAGGAGGCTACGCAGCTAAAGGCTCCTCTCCAAATGACAGAGTCCTCAAGGGAATATCAGAAGGAGGGAGAAAAGCACTTTCTCATCTACAGGGACCATATCCGAGAAAAGCTAAGTTCTCTCAGTGAGGGTTTCACTGGTGCAAAAGCAGCAGACTAGAAGGCAACGTTTTGAAACTGCTTGACAGTCTAGTGAGTTGGCAACAACCAAAGATGTGTGACTGAGAAGCATGCGGTAAGGTATGCAGAGCATGTTGTATGCAGAGCATGCTGTATGCAGAGCATGCTGTATGTAGAGCATGCTGTAAGGTAAGCAGAGCGTGTTGCATGGCGTGTAACATTTCTCAGAAATTCCATGACCAGTGCTAGAGTGAGTAATATCGCATTACCGTCCATTGAAAGTGCACGTGCCGAGGGAATTGATTTAGACTGTTTTGTTGATGAATTTGATAGCCGTCATGATAATCGTAGAATTAAGCTGCACTAAATGTACTATAATCTACTTCACCTCAGGAAAGGGAAACTCGCCCTGTTGGCAACACTGCATTACTTCATGCATGCTTGCATGGGGTTTTAATATCAACATAATATTTACCTTACATTCATAACTCATGATTCATTTTTGTTTTGAAGATATTTTTGCCATATTTTGCGATTTTGTTAAAAATATATTGCAAGGAATACATATATATTTTTATATAAGTAATACAAATAACCTCCATTATCATAATGTTTGTGTAGGCATACATGTATATGATTACAAATGCAAGTTATGAAAGTAATGAGGTGTTATTATTGTCATTTGTTATTTCCAAATTGAATGGGAAGAGGCTCAAGTTGAGGAGAAAGTGGCAGATGCATGCGTTGAGGTGGCTGACTCATAGCATGAGGTTGCTGCCTCAAGAGTTGCGCTTGCTGTAAGGGTTGCGGATGCGCAGTAGCAGGTTCCTGAGGAACGAGTTAAGGTTCCTGAGGTGTGAGCTGCGAGAGTTAAGGTAGCGGCTGCGCAGAACGCAGTTCTTGTCTCGCGAGTTGAGGTTCCTGAGGTGCTAGCCTAAGGAGTTGAGGCTCTCGCCTTGAGGAGGGTTGAGGTCGCTGCAGCGAGTGCTGAGGTGGCTGCCTCATTGATGGAAAAGGTTGTCGTACCTCAAGAGATTGTTGCCTCGCTGGTGGAACCGCAAGCGGAAGCGGAGGAAGTAAGGCATAAGATTCCTGCTCCCATTGCTGAGGTTGCCTTAAGGAAGGCGGAGGTTGCTGCACACCGCTGGTAACTGGCAACTCAGTACGCGGTAAGGTATCCTGAGGAACCTCAACATCGTACGCCTGGCAGACTGGACTGCGGTGAGGCGGAGCGATCGCAGGAGGAGGTGTAACCTTCTCAGCCTGACACTCACGCATTAAGACCGCAAGCTGTGACTGCATGGACTGCAGCAAAGTCATCTTGGGGTCGGCAGACGCTAAGGTCTGCTGAGGCAAAGCCTTAACAGAAGATGAGGTCTGTTGCGGCATCACCTTACCTCTCTTAGGAGGTGTGCAGTCACCTGATGACTGCGGAGAGTCAGAGCTAACCCAATGACTGCATCCGGGTTGTTGAACTCTAGAGGTCTGGACTTTACGTTTAAGAGGTCTTGAGACCTGAGTCCAGCGTTATCTCCCCGAAATTTCTTCTGCAGACGAGTAAAATAAGGGCTCAATCGTCTGCGGGTGGGAGTGACGGTCTCTGTAAGACACGCCCGCAACCACCGAGGATACTTCTGTGCGCCGATCAAGGCCTGCCGAACCCTTTTGCCCTTCGACATTGCTTCTCCCCTGGGCTTGGGAGCTTGCAAGAGGTCCCGGACTGGGAGGACGACTGGCACGCAAGAAGTACCCTCACGCACAACACTGACACACTTTGCGCTAATCACTTATCACTTTTGAATTTCTGTTTGCACTTATTTCACTGAACTCGAAACTTTAAGTGGTTTGTACCTGAAACACGCAATTCTATCCTTCTTTAAAAGTTAGTAATTGCGAAAACAGAATTACAATGTAACAGAAAAATCTAATGAAAGATAAATAATTCAGTGGCTGGAAAGAGACTAAACACTAGATCAAATAAACTACGTTTAAAATCTCTCACCGCATAAAGCTTGAGAACAAGAATAAACTCTAGAAACGTTTACCTTCTTCCCCTAAAGAGACTAGGGAGAAGAGCAAAAACGATAACAACGTTACTCGCTTGAACGAAACGTTTATCCAGCTCTCTCTCCCTCCGTCTCTATCTCTCTCTCTCTCTCTCTTGACTTAGAACCTGAGAGAAGAGCCCAATCATATATACTCGTTAAAACATATTATTGTTAAAGGAAAAAAACTGAAAGATTTCCCAAATAAAAAGTTCCTTTATTAGAATTAAAACCATTAAGCTAAGAAAGAATGAACAAAACGTTATAAACGGTTTACTCTTACTGCAACGTGACACCGTGAAAATTCTCTCTCTATCGTAACGATAGAGCGCAAGTTGAACGTTCTGAACGTCAACAACTGCAGAGACAAAACAAAACGTTAGTTCAACTTTGAAACAGTACGAGACTATCAAAGAAATTCTTTCAAAAACATTAAAATAGCATAATATGTTAACAGGTAAAACCGAAATGACGGGCTCAATGTTAATTAACTTCGGTACAAGAAAAGACCGCCTACTATTAGGAAAGGTCGAATATAAACAAATATAAAAATTAATTTTAATAATTTTATAAAAAAGGAAGTTAATCGAAGAGGCCTATAAAAGGCGGAGAGATATAAAATAAATCTATAACTTTTGTTAAGCAAAATTAAGAAAGAGAGTCTATACTCTCTTAGACACCAACACTTCCGTCTAAGGGAAGGGTCGGCCATTTAAAGGTGAAAGAGAGTTCATACTCTCTTCGTCACCATAATTAATCAAATTAATTCCAAAAGCTAGCTAAGCTAATAATAAAACTTCCTGAATAGCGAAAGCTGAAATCTTAGAGCAATACTTCACCAAAAACCGTGAACAAGACTCCAAAATTATAAGCGTATCCATGAACGTCTTGCCGGAAGCACGACAGAGGAAAAATTGAAGTGGTGTCAACAAGAAGTACTGCAGTACCTGGCCACAGGTGGCGCTTGTGAGTACACCCCCCTCTTGTATAGCGATCGCTGGCGTATCCCTTCCGTAGAATTCTGTCGGGCAACGGAGTTGACAGCTACATGATTATCGGGTAAGTTTAATATTGAAAATGTAAACTTCATATAAAGAAACTTTGGGCAAACTGTCCGGCCACGATCCTATCACCCAGAGCTTTCTTCACTCAGACTGTAATATCTCCCTTTATGTCAATACATCTTTTTAAAACAGTAAATGCCTGGCAACAATTATTCCAGGATTTTCAGTTTTTTTTTTTTTTTTTTTTACGGCAAATTTATAACAGTGTACATAGCTAGGACAGAAGGACTTACTACTTTCAAAATTTAAAGGGCCATCATCTTACATTACTTTGGCATACATAGCCTGTGCACCATTCATAGACAATTTAACTTAGTATGTAGCCCACAGTAGTCAAGTACTTTTATTGACCCCTTAAATCATTGCTCATGCTTAATTTCTTTCTATCCTGGTTTTTCCTGGAAACCTGATTTCACTGAATAAGTAATTCACCTACTTAAACTTACCCTTTTCAATTTCGACGAAACCTGCTGACATCTAATCTCTATAACAGGAAAACCTTTGTTATCTATTCTATCCAACCTTTTTACTTACTCAAATTTGTTGATTGTAGCCAGCTACCATGTTATCTCTTAATTACTTATATTGAAATATATATCGGCATCTGTGCAACTATTCAACCTAAGGTTTCGTCAAGATAACAGGCGTCTCCAAGGTTGTGTACTTATACATTTTAAGGAGGAATCCTTGGCTTCAGTTAAATCACGGTAAGACCACAACATAATGCCTATTTTGCGAGGTACCCAAATTGAGGTTCAGAACATACTTTCATTTAAAAAAATATATTTGAAGGCTTCGTCAAAACTTTGCTATCGTAAATATAATAAAATTACAGCTGTATTTGTTCGCTTTTCACACGAACGTCAACAGGAATCTGTACAGCCCAATAGAATAATTTATGAAAAGGATCCCATATGATCTTTTTTTTTTCTGAGGGGTATGTGAGTAAGCCCATAATAAGAACTCTATTATTAAGAAACCCCTTCCACAAGCCCAAGGGCTCCAACAGGGGAAAATAGCCCAGTGAGGAAAGATCAACAGAAATAACTAAACTATACGAAAAGTTATGAACAATGAAAATATATTGAGTTAAGTGCCCGGAACAAATGAGCATTAAAATTTTATTATGCAAGCGAGCATTAAAATTTTATTATGCAAGCGAAACAAAGACCATTCTGCATTGGCGTATGAAAAACAGTCCTCAATAGAGCTACCTCGGACGCAGTGAATAAGTAAGGGTTGGTTCACCTTATTACTACTATTATTACTGGTAATTTTGTATTGTATTACGGGGTGATATTTCGAACAGAAAATATATGATTTCCTATAGTAAATAATGTGAATTAACCAAATTTGATCTTCATTTCAATCGGAAACAATCAAATCAACCAATTCGACTAACTTTGAGTTGCACGGTGTCACTTCTCTTTCGAATGTACTGCGAACGATAACATTAGCAACGTTACCAATAATACACAGTGCTACCAACGTTGACGTATGTGTACCAGAGTTATCAACGGCACGCTGACATTACTAACGATAGTAATGATAGATATTTCCATAAGTATTTTAAATAATTTCTACATATAAGTTTTACTCAATATATAAAAAGTACAAAAAGGGCACAGAACCTAACAAACCCACCTAACCTAGCCTAGCCTAGTAGTATGACAGGAAACAAAATAACATTTGATCTACATCGGACGTTGGCAGCACTGGTTACTGTATTTTTTCATGACAATCTTTGCAATGGCGCCTCCAAAGTTTATCCGGTAATTGTGTAGGAGACCTACGCGCTCGATTTAAAAGTTTCTAAAAGTAGAAAACGAAAGAAAACAGTAAATTAGAGCTACAGTTACCTTGAAACTGTGAGATAATCCTCCTACAACCACCTAACTCTTACACAGAAAATGTAAGCATAAACCTACTACTACAATTATGGGGGACCCCAGTGGGAAGCGGGGTTTTTGGGTGGGGGGAGGAGGAGAAAAGTGATTTTTCGGGGCACTACCGAACCTAATACAACTACCTACCCTACCCTGGGGGCCATGTACCCCTACCTAGGCCTACCGGGGGGGGGGGGGGGGGGCTCCGCCCCCCCTTTAAGGCCACAGTAATTTTCAGGGCACCACCGAACCTAAGACACCCACCTAACCTAGCCTATGGGGCCCTGTACCCCTACCTAGGCCTACCGGGGGGGGGGGGGGGGGGGGGGGGGGGGGGGGCTCCCCCCCCCCTGAAGGCCACATTGAGTTTCAGTTCAAACGAAACAAATTCAAATGAAAACGCCTTTTGCAAAAAAAGAAACAAACTTCAAATTAGTCTCAATATCTAACTTTGCGTTTCCAAACCATGTACCTTTGAAACAAGACACGAAAAAATTGCACCTCCTCTTCCTTTTCCCACGAGTAATCACACTACGATCACACCGGAATGCTAATTTGTTGTAATCTATACGGCACACATTTTCACAATTAGGGCACTTTTTCTCTGCCAAAATCAAACCATGACGTTGAGCAAATGCAATTAGCAAATCAACTTTCCCTGAATAATGTACACAAAAATCCCCATAAGAAATAAAGCAATTGTCACAAGTGACACAGTCGGAACGGGATGAAGGTCCTGCTAATTGCTCCATACTTCACGGCAAAATGAGCTTTTCAGTTTGAAGGGAGATCCGAGACGTGCAAAAATATTCCTCCGCGGAACTTCACGTAAACTGTGGTAACTGGTGGAAAAATAGCAGGGATAAGTGAAGTAATAAGTGTCAGCATTGGCTAGATTTGTAAAAACCGCCATGATTGGTTTTCAAACAGTGTGACGTCAAGAAAACACCTGTTATTGGTTAGAATAGCATTGAGAACTAGTCTGCCATACGCAGTAAGGCGGTGAAACAGCTCATTTTAGCCAAGACATCACACAGTAAACAAAAACAAACACTTAGAAAAAATCCAAGTGAAACATAACTATACACACGAATATCTTCGTTAAATAGAAGCTGCTCATATATTGACTATTATATAAGCGTTCTATATGATATAATAGTGAATTGTAGGTGTTTAAATTCTTCAAGATCTTCCGCGGAGCTCTCCTACACATTTACCGTTTATCCAGATATACTGTTTTGTATTTTCCTCCAGTTATAATAATTTCAAGGTGGTAATGTATAGAGAAGAAAAGGCTTGTTTTACGTTTATATATCAATTCCCCCGTTATGTTTTCCCCACCAAAAACGCCGAGTTCCCACTGGGGGTCACCCATTATCGGAGGATATGGGTATATATATATTTCTGAAACTATTCATTTGCAACGGGAACGAGTGTCATTTTCGAAGAGCGTAATTTTTTCTAAAAAAAAAAGTAGTTGTTTTCCTAGGTTACATTGTCTTGTAATACACTACAATGAAACCTTATTACTAGCCAAGCTACAACCCTAGTTGGAATAGCAGGATGCTATAAGCCCCAGGGCTCCAATAGGGAAAAAAGAGCCCAATGAGGTAAGGAAATAAGGAAATAAATAAGAAATTAACAATAAATCATTCTAAAAACAGTATCAACGTCAAAACATATACTATTATTATTGCCAAGCCACAACCCCAGTTGGAAAAGCAGGACGCTACAAGCCCAGGGGGCCCCACCAGGGAAAACAGCCCAGCGAGGAAAGGAAACAAGGAAAAATAAAATATTTTAAGAGTAACAAGAAATACAATTTAGTGTTAAGTTTTCTTGTTGTTTCGTTGAATTCTGCCCCTATCTTCATCTACTAGCCTAATCTATTTTACATTTTCTCATTCAACACCGATTCCCACCCAGGGACCGAATTACTACTGGGATACGTAGGGTGGTAGATATCAAAACAATTTAAAACTACAAGAAAAATAATTTTCATGAAAAAATACAACGAATGGTCGCTAAAGAAAAATTACCAACGCTTCACCTCGATATTCTGAAGCTACGGTTCACACACTGGGAAATTTAAATTTTGGATTGGCAGCCATCTTGTCATGCACTATTATATTTCCAAGCAACTTTCTTTATATTTCTACATAGGTTGCATAATATAATTATCAGGTTAATTTCCGAGTGGCACTTTGTTTCTACCTCACCTTGGCACAAAATACTTTGTTTATACCTCACCTTGGCACAAAATACTTTGTTTATACCTCACCTTGGAACAAAATACTTTGTTTATACCTCACCTTGGAACAAAATACTTTGTTTATACCTCACCTTGGAACAAAATACTTTGTTTATACCTCACCTTGGAACAAAATACTTTGTTTATACCTCACCTTGGAACAAAATACTTTGTTTATACCTCACCTTGGAACAAAATACTTTGTTTATACCTCACCTTGGCACAAAATACTTTGTTTATACCTCACCTTGGAACAAAATACTTTGTTTATACCTCACCTTGGAACAAAATACTTTGTTTATACCTCACCTTGGAACAAAATACTTTGTTTATACCTCACCTTGGAACAAAATACTTTGTTTATACCTCACCTTGGAACAAAATACTTTGTTTATACCTCACCTTGGCACATAATACGACACTACAATGAAACCCATAATACTTTGTTTATACCTCACCTTGATCCAAAATACTTTGTTTATACCTCACCTTGACACAAAATACTTTGTTTATACCTCACCTTGGAACAAAATACTTTGTTTATACCTCACCTTGGAACAAAATACTTTGTTTATACCTCACCTTGGAACAAAATACTTTGTTTATACCTCACCTTGGAACAAAATACTTTGTTTATACCTCACCTTGGAACAAAATACTTTGTTTATACCTCACCTTGGAACAAAATACTTTGTTTATACCTCACCTTGGAACAAAATACTTTGTTTATACCTCACCTTGGAACAAAATACTTTGTTTATACCTCACCTTGGCACATAATACGACACTACAATGAAACCCATAATACTTTGTTTATACCTCACCTTGATCCAAAATACTTTGTTTATACCTCACCTTGACACAAAATACTTTGTTTATACCTCACCTTGGAACAAAATACTTTGTTTATACCTCACCTTGGAACAAAATACTTTGTTTATACCTCACCTTGGAACAAAATACTTTGTTTATACCTCACCTTGGAACAAAATACTTTGTTTATACCTCACCTTGGAACAAAATACTTTGTTTATACCTCACCTTGGAACAAAATACTTTGTTTATACCTCACCTTGGAACAAAATACTTTGTTTATACCTCACCTTGGCACATAATACGACACTACAATGAAACCCATAATACTTTGTTTATACCTCACCTTGACACAAAATACTTTGTTTATACCTCACCTTGGAACAAAATACTTTGTTTATACCTCACCTTGGAACAAAATACTTTGTTTATACCTCACCTTGACACAAAATACTTTGTTTATACCTCACCTTGACACAAAATACTTTGTTTATACCTCACCTTGACACAAAATACTTTGTTTATACCTCACCTTGGCACATAATACGACACTACAATGAAACCCATAATACTTTGTTTATACCTCACCTTGGCACAAAATCTAAAGCAATTTTTTGTAAAACAAGAGCATTTTACATATGACATACAACTTTGTGGCTTCATAGCTTAGTTTTGACATGGTCACACTTTCGTAATAATCACCGCATAAAGAAAAGGCATACGGGATGTTGCGTATATGATATAATAATAAATATGAAATAACTTACATTTGATTAATCTTTGAAGGTTA
>NC_090768.1:50032114-50062114 GCF_036898095.1 Palaemon carinicauda
CCTGTACGAAATCACACAATGAAATACAATACAAATGAAACATATAAATATTAACACTGTGGACATATATACTGAGTTAAAATATATAAACAACAGATGTCGGGGGACGATAACATTAGCAACGTTACCAATGGTTGACAAAACTACCAACGATGACGAATGGTACACAGTGTTACCAACGGCACGATGTCTATACTAGAGGTAGAAATAAATTTTTCCATCTGTAAACTAAATAATACTTCCATAAAACTATTACACAATAAATAAAGAGTACCAAAAGGCCACAGAACCTAACAAACCCACCTAACCTTGCCTAGAAGTACCCCGGTCACAAAACACATATAATAAGAATGGGGGAATGACTTACCTTGATACACAGTACTACCAACGGAGACGAATGGTACACAGAACTACCAACGACACGATGGCATTACTAGAGCTAGAACTGCTAAATATCTCCTCAGATATATTCAATAATTTCTCCATATAACTGGTACGAAATATATAAAAAGTACAGAAAGGCCACAGAACCTAACAAACCCACCTAACCTTGCCTAGAAGTACCCCGGTCACAAAACACGAATAATGACTATTGAGGAATGACTTACTTTTATGAAGGAAACGTCGAAACTTGCTGGACTCGGAAGGAAGAGACTGACGGATTAACTTCTATGACTGGGATTAAGAAAATGGTCAACATAACCTGAATTATCACCAAAATCACCATGGAATTGAGCCACTGCATTTAGATACGGAATGCTGCAACCGGTACAAGTTTCTATAATGTGTTCCATCTCAAAATACGCGAAAAAAACGCACTAGTAACGAAGGACGAGTAACTAGGTCAAAGGTTAAAACGGGAAAGGCAGGGGAACAAAGGGTCGGAAAACAGCGCATACAGAGATAAAGGAAGGGGGGGGGGGTTGGGAGATATTTGAATAGGCCTAGAGTGATGATTGGTTAAGGGAAAAACAACGAACAAAAGAGAAAACATGAATGAACTAAATACGGAAACTAGACGAAAGAAAAGTTTTATAAGACACAGAGGAGAGAAAAGGAACTAACCAACAAAAATAATTACAAACAATATAGGAAGATAAAATGGAATGAACGTTAAATAATAGTGAATGGGAATATAAAATGAGGAGATCATACCGAGAATTAACTGGATAAAAAAACTAGTCCAGGGTAAGTATTTATGTGAAACCGGGAAGGGATAAAGAAATAACCCAACAAATAAAACCAATATAGGAAGGTAAAATGTTATGAATGATAAATAATATTGAATGGGAATAAAAAATTAGAAAATAACACTAATAAAAAGAGTAAAAGGGGGAGTGGAAACTCCTGCGCAGGGGGCGGGGGGATATATGCGCAGATCGGAAACTGATGAAACGAACGTATGAACAAATGGGAAAGCAAATAACCAAACAAATAAACCCAATATAGGAAGGTAAAATGGAATGTATGATAAATTATATAGAATGGGAATATAAAATGAGAAAATAATACGGTAATAAAGAGTAATAATGGAGAGAAACGAAGGACGGAAAGTGGGGCGAACGAACAAACGAACAAATGGGGGCTAATGTTAGCATGAAACGCTAACATTTGATCTACATCAGGTATGGAATGTTAACATTTAATCTACATCAGGCGTTGGCAGCACTGGTTACTGTATTACTACAAGAAATAACCTCTGAAACGGCTCCTCCCAAATATATCCAGGTATACTGATTTGTCTTTTCCTACGGTTATAATAAATACCAGAAAGAAATGTATAGAGAAGAAAAGGACTGAATTACGGCTATATATCGATTCCCCAGTATGTTTTCCCCACCCAAAACCCCGAGTTCCCACTGGGGGTCCCCCATTATCGAAGGATATAGATGTATATATATTTCTGTAACTATTCATTTGCGACGGGAAAGAGTGTTATTTTCGAAGGGAGCGTAATTTTTCCTATAAGAAAAAGTAGTTGGAATACTAGGATACATTGAGATGTAATAATATACAATGAAACCTTAGGCCTTTTCTACTATTAGGTTGGCCTTTTAAAGCTGAATTTGATAAGAATATAATTTAATATTTAAATGATATACAGTTTACGAGTGAAATCTATAAGCAAGTTACCCTAGAAAAGCAAGCTCAAGTAAAAGAAAACGACGCGACTTTCCATTTAGAGAAAACCTTACTTAAGGCTAACTATATTATATTGTTTTGTTTTGTTATAAAGTCGCCTTCGCAAATTTATGAGTTAATGCCTCTAGGGATATTACCTTCCATTACTTGTATAATTGTACGATGTAAAATTAGTAATATTTACTTAAGAATAGTAAAACTATCAACATAAACTGAAAGTAGATAGTATCTTAAAATCTAGGATTGATAGTTTTCGCTGTCTGATTGTGATGTTGGCAGATTCCAGAAAGATTTCAATTTTTTTGCAATAAATATTCAAATCTATTTCTACTTTATCATCAGGTAACATTTCTAAGCCTGAAAATCTGTTTTGGCACTATAACAATCCTTTTCACTACTTGTGTTATCTTAGTTTTTCAATGTCATATCTGAGAATTATAAGTTAGGTTTTCATTACTTTTCCTGGTCTTCAACTTAGTGTCTCAAGGGTCTAGTAGTGACTTTTTACATTATTTATAAATGGTCAAGTTGGATGCTATATTTTCCGCATATCTGTGTTCAAGCAATGTGTTCCCTATCATCAGTTCGTGAGAAAAAAATAAGAAAGAAAAACCTTCTTGCTGATATGGAGTGCCATGCTCTCTCCCAGAATGTAGAAACCACGTTCCTCCATCTAAGTCTTTTTCTTTTCGAATCCAGTCAAGTCTTCTTTCAGTGAATACACATATCCAGGCCATATATTACAAGAACTGACAAAGGCTGCTCGAATTTGCCATCTTAGTTCAATTTTGGACACTAAGTTTCCATGATGTTAAGCTTTACTCTGGATTTTTAAACTTACTTAAGATCTTTATTTATTTATCGTGAGATACTTCGTACCCTTCTCCTACTTGAAAGGGTTGCACTGGACCAAGGTACATTTCTACCAGAGTTTGCATAGAAATACACACACACACACACACATTGTCGAGTAATGGTTTTTACATTTTATATTCCATGAACTCTGGCTCTTTTAAAAAATATATTTGATTGCTAATTTTTAAGTTTCCTTGTTTAATTTTTAATATAAAGATATAACATGAAAAATTCTATTAACTTAAAATATATTTACAAACTGAAACATACAAAATTAACAAACTTCGTGTATAACACCAGGAACTTCTATAATAATATAAAGGTCTATTGAAGATCTTGCTAGTATAATCATGATAAGGAAAAGTACTGTACGTGATTACAGTCTGACGAAGAATCACGTGTATCTAAGGATGAAATAAGATCCAATGACCAAGAGTCTAAGGTCTAGGACCAATAATGAAGAAGACTGACCAAGAGTCTAAGGTCTAGGACCAATAATGAAGAAGACTGACCAAGAGTCTAAGGTCTAGGACCAATAATGAAGAAGACTGACCAAGAGTCTAAGGTCTAGGACCAATAATGAAGAAGACTGACCAAGGTCTAAGGAGTTCTGCAAAATATAAACATATTTACAACAATATAACTTGATATAATATAAAAGTTCTTGACTGCAGAAAATGCACATTTAAGTAAAACTTGAGTTTAACCTTATTGTTTATACATTATAAACTATCAAACACTTACAGGTTAACATATGACATTTCCAATACACAAACAATCTTCATTAGTTATACAGTATACCCTTATAAACACTAAATCACTTTAACACACGACATTATATAATACACTAATACATAGAACAATTTGAATAAAGGAGTCTTTTCAGTACTTACTGTTACGGATGGCTAGGTGTCAAGTAGTGATAAGAGAAATGCCGGGGACTCTCCATGTTGGAAAAAAAAAAAAAAAAAAAAAAAAAAAAAAAAAAAAAAAAAAAGTTCAACCAAATAAACAAAGTAATAACTTCTTTAGTCCATGGAGTAAAAACATATACAAGAGATGGCAGCACAGCATTCCTCGACACACACAAATAATCTATATGTATATGTTGTTATGCCATTGGTAACAATGCTGAATTTGTTTAAAGAGAAAGTGCGATGATAAGATGTGATATATAATAAAGGAGACAAAAACTAAAGGAAAACTTAACCTAACTTATATTTGAATAAGACTTATATGTAGAAATAATTTATATATATATATCTAGGTTTATCTTTAAATAATCAAATCACCACATAAGAAAACTTATGCACAACTCCTAATCAAATAAAGTATGACATAAAAACCAATTCCTGCGGGAGCAAATTACGAAATACTTGGAGATAATTGAATTTAACCTTTACAGTTACACAGACTCGGTGAATTTACTCTATATATAAAAAAAAAAAAAAAAAAAAAACTATTAAAGTATAGCAGCAAGAATAACAAAATGCAAACAATAACAGTTCAATACAATTACATAAATTTCATGAAAGTACATATTGAACACAAAAAGAGACAATATCATGATGCATCTTAACATGTCCCTCCCCTTAAGGGGAGACAACATGTACATCCAAATAACAAACTAATAGATTAGAATTTTTGTATACAGAAGCAAAAGTCAACATTTGGGAAGGATGTCGGCAATGAGGTTTAATCTTGCCTTTGATATGCAATACCCCAATGTTATACTGCTGCAGGACCAAGGCCCATAGAGTTAATTTTGAAGTTTTTTAATTTTACTTACAAAAGACAGTGGATTACGGTCAGAAAAAAAAACTATACAAGAGATGGATTATCTAGTAATTTTATATATATGAAATAATTAGAAGTTTTATATACGAATCAATATTTTTCAAGAGCATGAAGGAGAGCCCAAGCTTCCTTTCCCACGGTACTCTAGAAACTGAGGCGGTTTCACTTTACTTAAATAAGAAATCTGGTGTAGTACATTATCGTCACTGGTCTGCATCAAAACTGCTCCTTCAGCCACATCACTAGCTTCTCCTTTGATAAACAGCTTGTCCAATTTAGATTCCTGCAAAACGAAGACTTCAAGACAAAACTTTGATAGCTTCAAAGGCACGTTGATGATCTGTCCACTGGCGTCAGTCTTAGGGCTGACGATATTAATCAGAGGTACAGCAACTTCTGAAGAGTTCGGACAGAACCTCGTAATAAGATCTGTACTGCCTTGTTTATAGGAGTAGGCAATAATGTGATGCATGCAACTATCATACTTGGTTGCAATCATTCCGCTCCCGATATCCATGACCCAAGTTACAAAACTTTTCCCAATGGTAGTTTTCTGCCAGGTCTTTTCTAAGGCCAAAAAACAGGTCTCACATTCTTTTAATGTTCTTTCCAAGTACTATCGTGCACCAATGTCATCAAAGGCAACATTTCTCATCTGAAACAGAACATTAAAGATGTTAAGGTTTCAACAGCATTTGTCATTTCAAAGGGGAAGAATAGTATTGAAATTAACTACAGACATGATCCAGGCAGAAGCTTTCTTAGTATTAGCAATAATGAAAAATCTTATCAAAGGATTAGTGGCGTTATTGGTGGCATATTCCTGAGAGATTTCAACTTTTTTTTTCTAGGGTAAAACCTACCCGACCCCAAGAAGTAATTATGCAATAGGCTTGACTTTCTATCTTTATGCTAGTCATGGCAAGTAGTAAATTAACATTAACATAATATACTGTAGTATTTTTTTGACATACCTTTTATGTAATCAGGTTTCTCTCTGAAATCAAAACAAAAATAAATTGTTGTGCCATAAACATCCTTTTCAAAAAGTGCCTAAATGGACATGAAATTTATCACTAAAACTTGAATATTGTATTTCCTAAAATTAAGGTTTCCTTACAGTACAACAAGAATTATTTCATATTAGAATTAATTATACAAATCAATTAAACAACCTTATAATAATTAGAAATAACAATTTAATAACCATGTATATATACATATTTATGTATTTGTGTGTTTACAGTATGGATATATATGCATTTATTATTATTATTATTATTATTACTATCCAAGCTACAACCCTAGTTGGAAAAGCAAGATGCTATAAGCCCAGGGGCTCCAACAGGGAAAAATAGCCCAGTGAGGAAAGGAAATAAGGAAATAAATAAATGAAGAGAACAAATTAACAATAAATCATTCTAAAATAAGAAACAACGTCAAAACAGACATGTCATATAATAAACTATCAACAACATCAAAAACATATATGTCATAAATAAACTATAAAAAGACTATGTCCGCCTGGTCAACAAAAAAGCATTTGCTCCAACTTTGAACTTTTGAAGTTCTACTGATTCAACCACCCGATTAGGAAGATCATTATATAGATATACATGTATATAAAGTACGTATGCATGTATGTATGTAGGCCTATGTATGCATGTATGTATGTTTGTGTATCCTTAATTAATCCTCTAGTGTCATAAATACAATCTACTGATCTACCGTTAATATGAGAATCAGTTATGTAATCAATATTACATAATTCCTATTTTAAATTTTGCTGTCCAACCTTGGAAAATGGTCTCCCCCTGTTCCAACGCCGGGCCAAATAGGGTTTCATAATCAGGATATTTACAAACCCAATTACAATTGCAATTAAATTCGTAATGAGAGTTGAAATCAGTTGCAAATGAAAATTGTATTTTTCGATAAATGTTTTACAATATTAATTGAAAATGGTCATGGTATGTAGTATTTGATAACTGGAGTGTTATAGACGATATAATTAGGGTTGATATGTATGTATGTATGTATATATATATATATATATATATATATATATATATATATATATATATATATATATATATACATATATATATATATATATATATATATATACATACATATATATATATATATATATATATATATATATATATATATATATATATATATAAATATATATATATATATATATATATATATATATATATATATATATATATATATATATATATATATATATATATATTAAAGTCCATGAATAAACGATAAATGGCAAATATAGCCTATATAGATTATCTGTTTCCTCATTTCCTTTCCTCACTGGGCTATTTTCCTTGTTGGAGCCCTCGGTTTTATAGCATCCTGCTTTTCCAACTAGGTTTGTAGCTTAGCAAGTAGTAGTAATAATAATAATAATAATAATAATAATAATGGCTCTAGAATATCATCATTTTCATTAGTAGCAGTAATAGTAGTAGTAGTAGTAGTAGTAGAGAATCTAGGGGTCTCGTAGAGAGAGAGAGAGAGAGAGAGAGAGAGAGAGAGAGAGAGAGAGAGAGAGAGAGAGAGAGAGAAGTTGTGTAAACCATCTTCAACTAACGTAGATTTTGGTCTACAGTCATCTGGTAGCAAATAGGCCTAGGACTACGAATTTAATTCTAAAACAGAGAGAGAGAGAGAGAGAGAGAGAGAGAGAGAGAGAGAGAGAGAGAGAGAGAGAGAGAGAGAGAGAGAGAGAGCAATTCCTAACACATTCAAATCAAATAATGGTTTTAAGCTATCTATAGTCTTCCCCCAAACGCCTCGATCCTTAGCTCACAAGGATGGTGAGGTTGCAGACACTGCAAGAAACTAACGAGCTTGAGCACACTCGAACCCCAGTCCAGCAGATCGCAAAGCAGGGACGTTTCCAATAAGCTTTTATGTCAGTAAATCTTACTAACTACTGTCGTGGTGGCTGATGTAGTAACGTCCCTGGCTGGAGAACGCCAGACTGAGGTTCGAGTCCCGCTTAATTTCGTTAGTTCCTGTGGTCGCTGCAACCTCACCATCCTTGTGAACTAAGGATGAGGGGTTATGGGGGAGCCTATAGGTCTATCTGTTGAGTCATCAGCAGCCACTATCTGGCCCTCCTTGGTCCTAGCTTGGGAGGAGAGGTGGCTTGGACGTTGATCATATGTATAATAAGGTCAGTCTCTAGGGCATTGTCCTGCTCGCTAGGGCAATGTCACTGTCCTTTGCCTCTGACATTCATGAGTGACCTTTAACCCTTTAAAACAACGAAGGAAATTTGTTTTCAATCTCAATTAGTCTTTTAAAAAACGAAATAAAAAAAAATTGAATCACAACGAAACTCTATATTTGAATCCATTGTTTTTTTCAGAATGTTTCGTTCTAAAATCGAATCATTTGATCACGAAACTCCCGAGAAGATGTTCTTTTGACTTCGCCACATAAACACTTAAAATTCAATATACTGAAATTATGATTCGATGACTGTTCAGATTTTAGATATTTTTCTTGTAATTTGTATATTATCAACATATATATATTCACACGGAAGTGATTAATTTCTTGGTATTCCTTAAAACAAAAATTACCGATTATTTAATCTATAAACGAGTTCTCAGCACCATCTGTTGGCAAACAAGAGAACCATTTTTGGGCAACAGCACTTTTAAACAGTAGGGGAAGTAGGGTCTTACACAACACTGATTTTTGTCATTTTCTCGTGAGATATCCTTCTATATATATTTCCTCACTTGTATTTGTATATTAATTGATTTATTGTTTTACGTTATTGATGTATTATGACGGATGGAATTAAAGTAATAACTTTTAAAGTTACCGAAACTTTAATTTTACCCTAAACCAATAATGGATTTTCCCCGGAAGGCTGACTTTAATTTTCCCCCTAAATCATCAATGGACTCGCCCACTATAGACGAAATGAATACCCTAAACTACGAACAAAAGACGTTGTAAAATATTAAAAAGAACAAATAAACGGACTCTTTGATCCGATGATATGTCAATTAAAAGGGATATTTAAATTAAATCTATTAATGAGGCTAGATGAAAATACAGTACTTAATCAATCCTATATACTCTTTGATGGAATTAATATATATAATATATATATATATATATATATATATATATATATATATATATATATATATATATATATATATATAGCAGATACCTTAACGTGGTGAAAGGGTTTGTGTATCGCCATGATCAGTAAAACTGTACTAAGTCATGCCCACCCATACTAGGTTGGTTTGCTGTGAGCGAGTAGACTAAAGTCTCCCACCATCACCAATTCGCACTGGTGGTGAAAACTGGCCAAACCCCAGACATGAATAAGGACATGTCTGAGAGCTTTGCCCTACAGTGTACTAGAAACGGCTACATTAGTTGTTGATATATATATATATATATATATATATATATATATATATATATATATATATATATATATATATATATATATATATATATATATATATATATATATATATATATATATATATATATAACACTAACGTCAAATTATCATATCCAACTTTGCGACAAAATCTTTCCTAAAGCCTCTCATTCCAAAGGACGAAGCAATATGAAACTATCGCTCAATTCAGGAGAAAATTACTTACTCGACCGGACGAAATAATATGAGAATATCGTTCAATTCAGAGGAAGAACAGAAAGGGTTCCCAGTCCGAGTGCTTTTAAAGTAACATCATCATCATCATCATCATCATAATAATAATAATAATAATAATAATAATAATAATAATGTCCCTTCAAGTACTGAAGTACGTATAGGCCTACGTATGCAGCCGTTTCCAGTTTACTGCAGGACAAAGGCCTCAGACATGAAATGCCTGGGCTTTGGCCAACTGCAAATAGTTGATGGTGGGAGACTTTGGTCTGATTGCTCATAGCAAACCAACCTAGTATGGGTGGTCATGTCTAGTATAGCTTTGCTGATCATGGCGATACACAAACCCTTTCACCACGTTAAGTTATCTCTGAATTTTGGAGATTTTCACCTTTTCATTTTCAATTTGGAGAATTTTTCATTTCTTTAGAATATAATCTTATAACAAGAGAGAGAGAGAGAGAGAGAGAGAGAGAGAGAGAGAGAGAGAGAGAGAGAGAGAGAGAGAGAGAGAGAGTTGAGAAATCTACCTCGCGACTGCAACTGGCAAACGTTTGCTAATGTTCGATTCGGCTAAGCTTGACTTCATCTTCGTTTCCATAAGCATTAGTAGCAAGTTGTAACAGAATATACATTTCCTTTATTCAAAGAATTTTAAACTAAAAATTAAAAGTTTAAAA
This sequence comes from Palaemon carinicauda, assembly GCF_036898095.1. Classification (NCBI taxonomy): domain Eukaryota; kingdom Metazoa; phylum Arthropoda; class Malacostraca; order Decapoda; family Palaemonidae; genus Palaemon; species Palaemon carinicauda. Next base: position 50,042,267 of record NC_090768.1, read on the forward strand.
TGAAGAAGGGATACGAGACGAGGACTATGAGGGAAGTTCGTTAACTCTTTTACGCAGCTCTGGGGAATTCGGACTAGCTGGGTTCGGCTACTCGACAACCCGCCCACGTGAAGAGAAGGTCCGCCATGTTCGTTCGTTGGGATTGCCCCAAGTTCCGTCACCTCCCTATGTTTGATAAGATACTATAAGATAGGATAAACTGTCGAAAGTAGATCACGAGGCTCAATACTACGCAGTACTCTAGAAGTTTTATTCCAGCTGTGACCAAGTTGTGGAATGATCTTCCTAATCGGGTGGTTGAATCAGTAGAACTTCAAAAGTTCAAAGTTGGAGCAAATGCTTTTTTGTTGACCAGGCGGACATGAGTCTTTTTATAGTTTATTTATGACATATTTGTTTTTGATGTTGTTGATAGTTTATTATATGACATGTCTGTTTTGACGTTGTTTCTTATTTTAGAATGATTTATTGTTAATTTGTTCTCTTCATTTATTTATTTCCTTATTTCCTTTCCTCATTGGGCTATTTTTCCCTGTTGGAGCCCCTGGGCTTATAGCATCTTGCTTTTCCAACTAGGGTTATAGCTTGGATAGTAATAATAATAATAATAATAATAATATAAACATATAATCTTTATACAAGTAACTATAAATGCTCAGAATGTTTTGTTATGCCAGAGAGTAGGTAATATCAGACACCTTCCTTGAGCCTAAAGTGTCCCCAAGATTTTAGATTATAAAGTTCACATTATCACCCTACATGGAATATATCTTAAGATCAATTTCAACATTAGAATAGTGTTATCATATATATACTATGAAGAAAGACTCGTGTAAGCGTGTTCAACATAAAAAAAAAAAAAAAAAAACATTCACTACAAGTTTGAACTTCTTATATTCCACGCTGAGTTCTTTATCAGAATTAAGTAAAAGACAGTATTGCCTTCATTTATTTCCAATAATAATAATAATAATAATAATAATAATAATAATAATAATAATAATAATAATAATAATAATAATAATAGGCTCAGGTTGAGATATAGAAATATAATTCAATGTAAGGTAAGAATTTTTCTTTAATTAGAAATACTTTTTGGCCTTTTCTTGTAAACATTGCTTATATATTTTTCATTGGCATTTTCGTTTATTATAAAGCCTCATATATGGCCAAGGCATATAATGAGAATTGCAGACAATAGATGGACATTAAGACTAAATGAAAGAAAGACATACTTCATAATCTTTTCTCTACGTAGAGTTCCGGATAACATTAGGGTTGCTCTAGGAAATCACACTCTGGATCAGAAGTCCAGTGGTAAATTTTTAGGGATAATTCTTGATAATAAACTAACTTTCTGTGAGCATGTAAATATGACAGTTAATAAAATTGCCAAAGCAATGGGTATCATATATAGATTAAAAGAGTATTTCCCCTTATATATTATAAAACAATTGTATCACTCGTTAGTATCTCCTCACCTAAATTACTGCATTACGGCGTGGGGGAGTAGTAGTAGAAATGTCTTGCAACCATTAATTGTAATTCAAAAAGGAATGGTAAAAATCATAAGCTCCAGTGATTACTTAGCTCATACATCGCCACTTTTCCGGTCTCTCTCGATATTGAAACTGGAAGACACTTATAAGCTCTCCTTAAAACAAATTTCCAGATTTAAGACGAAAATTAATTCAGGAATAATCAGTTCATCCATATGGAACAAGAAATTCGAACTTAACTCTTCCTTTCATAACACTCAAATATGAACCCAGTTTGAAGTCTCTGTGACAACGATGTCCAAACTTATGGCTGATTACGTGAATTGGACATTTTGCTCGTCGCAGACAAACAAACATACACATACAAACACACAAACAGAGGGAAACTTCGTTGGCGATGGTAAATAAAGTATTCCTCACTTAAATAATTCGGTTATTACCAAAATCAAATAACTAAACCTTTAAGCCTTTATCTAAAATACAAATGTTGATTGTCCACCTGAATATATCAATTTGGTACATCCATGTGCTCAAAACGAAATCTAAATAATTAAATTACACAAGACACAAGACAGTGACTTTTATAAACATGCTAAAAACGGCTGTATATAAAATTATATATATATATATATATATATATATATATATATATATATATATATATGTATATATATATATATATATATATATATATATACAGTATATATATATATATATATATATATATATATATATATATATATATATATATATATATACATTATATGTATATATTATATATATGTATATATACACACATGAATATACATATACATACATACATACATACATACATACATACACACACACACACACACATATATATATATATATATATATATATATATATATATATATATATACATATATACATATATATATATATATATATATATATATATATATATATATATATATATATATATATATGTATCCCAGAACAAATTCTATACTAAAGGGTATTATTGGGTTATTTGAAGTATTGAAAATGACGAGCGTTAATGATAAAATTAATATATACATATATACATATACATATATATATATATATATATATATATATATATATATATATATATATATATATATATATATATATATATATATATATATATTGAGTGGGGAAACCTTAACGTGGTTAAAGGGTTTAGGTACCGCCATGATCAGCAAAGCTGTACTAGTAAGGGACACCCATACTAGGTTGGTATGCTGTGAGCAATCAGACAAAAAACCACACTGACCAACCTGGTGATGAAAACTAGCCAAACCCCAGACACGAATGAAGACACGTCTGAGGCCTTTGTCCTGCACTGGACTAGAAACAAAAACAAAAACTAGCCAAACCCCAGACACGAATGAAGACATGTCTGAGGCCTTTGTCCTGCATTGGACTAGAAACAGCTGTTTCTAGTCCAGTGCAGGACAAAGGCCTCAGACGTGTCTTCATTCGTGTCTGGGGTTTGGCTAGTTTTCATCACCACGCTGGCCAACTGCGGATTTGTGATGGTGGGAGATTTTAGTCTGATCGCTCACAGCAAACCTACCTAGTATGGGTAGCCCTGACTAGTACAGCTTTGCAGATCATTGCGATACACAAAGTCTTTCACCACGTTAGGGTATGACTACTTACAGAAAGAATGGATATATATATATATATATATATATATATATATATATATATATATATATATATATATATTATATTATATTATATAACCGGGAAGACTGTCAAGTAATGCCTACAGTGCATTGCGTGAGGTGTACTGAATGCACTATTCTCCATGAAGTAAATCAAGGGATTTTGGAGCTAAGTAAAAACAATAGTAATATCGCTCATATCAAAATAAATTTCCAAAATTTAAATTATGTTAGATCAAGTCATTATCATTTTGAAAAATTCTCAAAATACGAGTGAATAAAATGTATAATGATAATAAACACAACAACAACAACAACAATAAATGCAGCTATTTCTAGTCCACTGCAGGACAAAGGCCTCAGACATGTCGTTATTCCATTATTCATGTCTGTGGTTTGGCCATTTTCATCACCAAACTGGCCACTGCGGATTGGTGATGGTGGGAAACTTTAGTCTGATCGCTCACAGCAAACCAACCTAGTATGGGTAGCCCTGACAAGCACAGCTTGCTGATCATGGCGATACACAAACCCTTTCATTACGTTAAGGTATCACAACAACAATACACACACACACACACACACACACACACACACACACACACACACACATATATATATATATATATATATATATATATATATATATATATATATATATATATATATATATAATCTAATTAAGTATGGTTACATTAACCTTTTTAAAACAATGGATAAAGACCTTCAAAATTGATGTTTTATTATATAATTAATTTCAATGGAGAGATTAACTTCATTACATTGTATTTTGCTCGTAATTCTTCAAAAATTTATTATTATCAATACCAATATTATCATTAAATGAATACGATTTTCCCTAGAGTACTTCAGCAATTCCTTGATTATGAGTCTTGTCCCAAGAATCGGCATAATGCATGCGCACACGCACGCATACACATATATAACACACATACACACACATACACACACACACACATATATATATATATATATATATATATATATATATATATATATATATATATATATATATATATATATATATATATATATATACTGTATATGTGTGTGTGTGTCCTGTTATTCTTTACGACTATCTATTGAATGTAATTATCGTTATATATATATATATATATATATATATATATATATATATATATATATATGTATATATATATATATATATATATATATATATATATATATATATATATAGAGAGAGAGAGAGAGAGAGAGAGAGAGAGAGAGAGAGAGAGAGAGAGAGAGAGAGAGAGAGAGAGAGAGAGAGAGAGAGACTAGTTGCTGACTGTATCATTTGAAGGTAAATAATCCCTCAAGTCAAATTAAATACTGACAAAACACGACTTGTCATTACTTAAATAGATCACGTGTAGCAGAAGCGAGACTGAATAATAAAGGAATGAGGACACAAGATAAATTTAAATAACCGTCACAGACACACACACACACACACACAGGCATTATAATTCTTACTACTTTCCCCCCTCTTTGACCAATATTTATCATTGTTTCTTCTTATACCCCATCTTTCAATCCCTATCTTTTCCTGTTTCCCAATTCTTTCGCTTGAGCTCAGCCGTGGAAGTAGTGGCTCACTTTTTCCCACGGTCTGAGGGGAGGGGGGAGGAAAAGGCCACCTGTCAATCAGCTAGTTTGGGCGTTAATTAAATTACTGCTGTTGCAAAAGAATTGGGATACGGGAAAAGATGGGGGAATGAAAGAAGAGGAAAAAGAAGCAAGGATAAATACCAAACGAATGGAGAGGAAAGGAGTAAGAACTGATTGCCTTTACGTACATATCTATCTCGTAAATAAACCTCACTTTTTGCGGTTAAAAAGTCGATAGAAAAAGTCAGATATGTCAATTTAAAAAGATATTAAAATGATCTTCATAGTCTAGTAATTTACATCGTATTGAAAAACCTCCATGTCTGGAAATGTCCAAGAATAATAGTGTATGTGCGTGTGTCTGTCTGTGATGATTATCTAAATTCGTCTTGTGTCCTCATTCCCTCATTATTCATTATTGCTTCTGCTACAACTGATCAGTTTAAGTAATGACAAGTCATGTTATGTCAGTACTCAATTCGTTTTAAGGAATTATTTACCTTTAGATAATACAGTCAGCAGCTACTCTCTCTCTCTCTCTCTCTCTCTCTCTCTCTCTCTCCTCTCTCTCCTCTCTCTCTCTCTCTCCTCTCTCTCTCTGTATATATATATATATATATATATATATATATATATATATATATATATATATATATATTTACTGTATATATATTAACATATATATATAAATATATGCACATATATATATAAATATATTTACTGTATATATATTAACATATATATACAATTATACATATATATATGTATATATATATATATATATATATATATATATATATATATATATATATATATATATTTAAAACGAAAATGAAATTTAATAGATACGCATAAAGAATAACCGAATGGGTCCCTAGTTTTCGCAAAACCAGCAGGGAAAGGAAGAGAAGACGATGGATTGACGAACTAAGGGAATTAGCAAGCATAAACTGACATAGAAAGACCATAAACAGACGCGAATGGATAAAAAAGTCTGGGGCCTTTGTTCTGCAGTGGAATAGTAAAGTCTGATATATATATATATATATATATATATATATATATATATATATATATATATATATATATATATATATATATATATATATATATATATATACAGAGAGAGAGAGAGAGAGAGAGAGAGAGAGAGAGAGAGATGAACGTTTTTTTCTGCGAATAAAGGGAAATGAAATATGAGAAGAATACTCTCTCTCTCTCTCTCTCTCTCTCTCTCTCTCTCTCTCTCTCTCTCTCTCTCTCTCTCTCTCTCTCTCTCTCTCTCTCATTTACACCGGCCAGTAGGATAGGAAAGTATTTCTATAAATGGAGTGAAAAAGAACAAAATCGTCATCAGCGTAAAATTTCTCCCGTTTTCCGCCTATGAAGACATTTCGAAGACTTCTTCAAAGAGAGAGAGAGAGAGAGAGAGAGAGAGAGAGAGATTTGGGATTCCTTATTCTTCCGATTATTTCCTCAACTGTTAACCCGAATACAAAGGAAATTTATACATTCCGGGAATGATCGAAGATGAAATAAGAACGCTTCCAGAATGGTCTTCAGGGGCTTCCAGAATGGTCTTCAGGGGGTGAGATTTGCCTCAGAAGCGTCTTAGCTGATAAATGTTACGATTCGCACAGAAAGAAAATTATGAATAAATCTTTCCTTTTGTTATGGTTTTTTAATTCCTTTCTGTATTTCTTTATCTTCTGGATTCTCGGTCGTTCTATTCGTTTATGTATGCATGTATGTATGTATGTATGTATGTATGTATGTATGTATGTATGTATATAAGAAAGTTATTATCCACTATTGTCTCTCTCTCTCTCTCTCTCTCTCTCTCTCTCTCTCTCTCTCTCTCTAACCTTCATACCTGAAGACATTTGGACTTCATTCCTCAACTCACTTTTTTTTTTTAAACTAATGCTGAATTCAGGAAAGGTTTCGGTAATCATGAATATGGTTTCCCAAGTTTTCAAAGCTTTTATCGAGAAATTCGAAATGGAGGCAATGAAAAACGCAGTAAGAATGCTACTTAACGGAGGATGGCAATGGCGATCAGCTCTGGAGGAAGAGCTGAACTTGTGCGACGCGGCGCGTCGGAACCTGCAGGATTACAGGACCCAAAACGGGATGTGGCGGCGTCTGCATTCTGCCCTTGGGTACATCGGTTTATCAAACCTGGTCAGGTACGAGGAACCGAACTTGTCACCCTGCGACGGAACTCTGGTGGGCCTGGCGAGGGACATTGTCGGCGGCGAAGCAGCGGAGAAGGATGAGATTCTCCGTTTGGTCGACCAACATGTCCTTTGGCCGAAGATGGCCTTCCTCTTGGGCACAGCTGCCTTTGGCACTGCTGCCGTTGGAGCATTTTTCTTTTTCAGGTACCTGTGTGGAAGAAACGGAAAAGAAGGAGAGACTGTAAGAGATGAAGAGCTTTTGCAGAATCTTTTCCAGGAAATCCGAGAAACTACCCAGGAAGAGGGTGAATTTCTTCCAGCTGAAGGAGTGTTCCAGGAAGAGCTGGAAGATGGTAAATTTCTTCCAGCTGAAGGAGTGTTCCAGGAAGAGCTGGAAGATGGTGAATTTCTTCCAGCTGAAGGAGTGTTCCAGGAAGAGCTGGAAGATGGTGAATTTCTTCCAGCTGAGGGAGTGTTCCCAGAAGAGCTGGAGGAGGGTGAATTTCTTCCAGCTGAGGGAGTGTTCCCCAAAAAGCTGGAAGATGGTGAATTTCTTCCAGCTGAAGGATTGTTCCCCGAAGAGCTGGAAGATGGTGAATTTCTTCCAGCTGAAGGAGCTTTCCAGGATGAACTGGAAGATGAAATCGATCTTCCTGCTGAAGAAGAGGTCGAGGAAGAACTGGAAGATGAAATCGATCTTCCTGCTGAACAAGAGGTCGAGGATGAACTGGAAGATGAAATCGATGTTCCTGCTGAACAAGAGGTCGAGGATGAACTGGAAGATGAAATCGATGTTCCTGCTGAACAAGAGGTCGAGGATGAACTGGAAGATGAAATCGATGTTCCTGCTGAAGAAGAGGTCGAGGAAGAACTGGAAGATGAAATCGATCTTCCTGCTGAAGAAGAGGTCGAGGATGAACTGGAAGATGAAATCGATCTTCCTGCTGAAGAAGAGGTCGAGGAAGAACTGGAAGATGAAATCGATGTTCCTGCTGAAGAAGAGGTCGAGGATGAACTGGAAGATGAAATCGATGTTCCTGCTGAACAAGAGGTCGAGGAAGAACTGGAAGATGAAATCGATCTTCCTGCTGAAGAAGAGGTCGAGGATGAACTGGAAGATGAAATCGATGTTCCTGCTGAAGAAGAGGTCGAGGATGAACTGGAAGATGAAATCGATGTTCCTGCTGAACAAGAGGTCGAGGATGAACTGGAAGATGAAATCGATCTTCCTGCTGAAGAAGAGGTCGAGGATGAACTGGAAGATGAAATCGATCTTCCTGCTGAACAAGAGGTCGAGGATGAACTGGAAGATGAAATCGATCTTCCTGTTGAAGAAGAGGTCGAGGAAGAACTGGAAGATGAAATCGATGTTCCTGCTGAAGAAGAGGTCGAGGATGAACTGGAAGATGGAATCGATCTTCCTGCTGAAGAAGAGGTCGAGGATGAACTGGAAGATGAAATCGATCTTCCTGCTGAAGAAGAGGTCGAGGATGAACTGGAAGATGAAATCGATGTTCCTGCTGAACAAGAGGTCGAGGAAGAACTGGAAGATGAAATCGATGTTCCTGCTGAACAAGAGGTCGAGGAAGAACTGGAAGATGAAATCGATCTTCCTGCTGAAGAAGAGGTCGAGGATGAACTGGAAGATGAAATCGATCTTCCTGTTGAACAAGAGGTCGAGGATGAACTGGAAGATGAAATCGATCTTCCAGCTGAAGAAGAGGTCGAGGAAGAACTGGAAGATGAAATCGATCTTCCTGCTGAAGAAGAGGTCGAGGAAGAACTGGAAGATGAAATCGATCTTCCTGTTGAACAAGAGGTCGAGGATGAACTGGAAGATGAAATCGATCTTCCTGTTGAAGAAGAGGTCGAGGAAGAACTGGAAGATGAAATCGATCTTCCTGTTGAACAAGAGGTCGAGGATGAACTGGAAGATGAAATCCATCTTCCTGTTGAAGAAGAGGTCGAGGATGAACTGGAAGATGAAATCGATCTTCCTGCTGAAGAAGTTCAGGATGATGAAAAGGAATCATCATCATCATATCCTCACACGCCTCTTGAAAACAAGAGAGCAAAACGCAAGGTGACGTTCTCCCAAGGAAGAAGACCAGCTAGCAGATGCGGACCTCTCCGCCGTGTTGGAGGCAAACAGTTCTCCTTCTTCTGCCGGGGAGATGTGGATTTGGGGACAATAATCGGGAAAGGTGGTAAATTTGCGAAGATGGCCAAGAGGCACCATGGAGTCCGCATGGTCGCTGTTAACGATGGTTCGGGAGAGGTTTGTCTTACGGGACCTAAGCGATATGTTGAAAAGGTTTACAAAGAAATCTTATTCAGAGTTGATAGGGATTTTAATCTCGACGAACTAACTCAAGTCTCTAAAGGGCTGTTTCAGGTGGGCGCAGAAGATTTCGTGATGCTAGTCGATAAGGAATTCCGGGATATCCTATGTGGACCACAAGACATAACCCTTAAAAGGTTGTTCAGAGAACTAAATGTGGCTATTTACATCCCGGACAAATACGATGAGCGCGACTACATCACTATCAGTGGCCCCCTGCAAAATGCCCTGAGAGCTGAGAAAAGAATAAGAGAACTGATTGACGAAGTCGAGGACTTTCCAAGGGATCAATACATACAACTAATGAGTTTGGATTGTTATGGATTCCACCTTCCAATCCCAAGCCGAGGTTTTCTTCTAGCCCGAAGAGGACATATGGTTGAGGAAGTAAAGTACCTCTATGATGTTCAAGTGATTCTTCCCAAATCTCATGAAAAAAGAGAAATTGGATATCTATGTGGCGAACTGGATCAAGTGGTTAAAGCGTTTAAACATGTCCAGGTCGCCCTTGAAAAGGTCAGAGTGACCGAGGAAGAGGTCACAATGGAAGGATTGCACAGAGTAGCGGCAGGAAAGTATCACTTCGATGTCGATCCTCAACACAAAGGACTCCTGGTTGGACCAGGTGGAGAGAATCTGAAGAGATTAGAAAACCAATACAATGTTTCCATCATCATCCATAAGAAAACTGATGGATTTGTTACATTGCACGGACAACCCGAAGACGTCAAGGACGCTTGTGAAGATATTAACAAAACCATGAAGCCCAAATTCCAAAGGGGCTATGGCAGAACAGAAGAGCGAGAGAGGAAGGTTTTCCCTGAGAAGGAAATCTTCCGAGGACTAACTAAGGTCGGCGATCGAATTTACAGAACAGTCCTCAACAGAGAGGAACGAGCGATGGTCATCGGGAGAGGAGGAGAAAATATCAGGAGGCTGATGACCGAACATCAAATCCACTTCCAAGGCCCCAAGATGGACGATGACTCCAATCATTGTACAATCCGAGGATGTGAAGAGGATGCGATCGCCTTCTATAATGATGTCCTTGATATCATCAGGAATAAAGGACACAGGAATAGGCAAGGACAACAAGAGGGCATCAAGGATGCCTCTCCTAGGAACTACGGCAAAACAGAAGAGCGAGAGAGAAAATATTTCCCTGAGGAAGAAATCTTCGATGGTCTAACAAAGATTGGAGATAGACTCTACAAAATAGTCTTGAACAGAGACGAACGAGCGATGGTCATCGGTAGAGGAGGTGAGAACATCAAACAACTGATCGCTGATCACAAAGTCCGCTTCCAGGGACCAAAGATGAACGAGGACTCTAACGATTGTACGATCCGTGGAGAAGCTGACGACGTGATTAATTTCTATAATGATGTTATTGAACTCATCAAGAATAAAGGAAAGATGAACGCGCGGAGATTCGATGGAAAAGGACAGGACGAGTGTGGTCGGAGACAAGCTGGAGCGACATTAGGAGATTTTCTACTTTACTAAATCTAAGGTGGATTAAATAGATCCTGGATTAAATCCCCCATCAAAAAAGTAGAAAAATGAAAGTTAAATAACTTAGTGAAACAAAAGTTTGTGTGAAGAATAAGTATTAGTGTAATTTTGTGGAAAAAAATATATAAAAACATAAAAAAGTACAAAAATAGAAAATAGAAAAAAAAAAATTCTGGAGGAAAAGTTTTTGTGAAGAGCAAATGTTCGTGTTAAGTTTTATTGGAACACAAAATTATAGAAAAAAAAAATTCTCATAGTGGATTAATCTTCTTTGATGAGAAATTATAGTTTAGTTTTAGAAACATGGAATTACCTTTCCATTTAGTTATGGTAGATATCGACTCAGAGAATACTTGGACTGAATACTCATCTTATAAACTAAATTGGACAACCTAGAGGATTAGTTCAGCAAAAAAAAAGAAGCCTGGCTAATTCTAGTATGCTATGTACCTTGATGCAGGTGTACAGGGCCTCTGTCAAGTGTACAAATGGTCGGATATCTAGATCTATTCTTTCGGATACCAACCTTCGGGTAGTTCTGGGGGAATAATCTAGAAGACCGGCTCTGCAGAGGGAAGAAGCTGGGATTCTTTTATTATGCAGACTAGTTCTTATAGGTTGAGCCAAATCAGTTTTCCTGGGTAAAATGCTACATTTTACAAAGAAGAGGATCTTCGGATTTTGGATTGATCCCTGATAGTTAAGTAAAAGATATCTCTGCGTTAGATGTCTGGCTTCATACTGCTTAGATTGGATGCTTGGCTTAATTGCCTGGCTGATGAGGCTTGGCTTGAGTGTCTGGCTTCATGCTTCTTGGATTGAACGCTTGGCTTAATTGCCGGCTGATGAGGCTTGGCTTAAGTGCCTGGCTTCGTGCTGCTTTGGATTGAGCCGCTTGGCTTAATTGCCCGGCGGATGAGGCTAGGCTTAAGTGCCTGGCTTCGTGCTGCTTTGGATTGAGCCGCTTGGCTTAATTGCCCGGCTGATGAGGCTTGGCTTAAGTGCCTGGCTTCGTGCTGCTTTGGATTGAACCGCTTGGCTTAATTGCCCGGCTGATGAGGCTTGGCTTAAGTGCCTGGCTTCGTGCTGCTTTGGATTGAACCGCTTGGCTTAATTGCCCGGCTGATGAGGCTTGGCTTAAGTGCCTGGCTTCGTGCTGCTTTGGATTGAACCGCTTGGCTTAATTGCCCGGCTGATGAGGCTTGGCTTAAGTGCCTGGCTTCGTGCTGCTTTAGATTGAACCGCTTGGCTTAATTGCCCGGCTGATGAGGCTTGGCTTAAGTGCCTGGCTTCGTGCTGCTTTGGATTGAACCGCTTGGCTTAATTGCCCGGCGGATGAGGCTTGGCTTAAGTGCCTGGCTTCGTGCTGCTTTGGATTGAACCGCTTGGCTTAATTGCCCGGCTGATGAGGCTTGGCTTAAGTGCCTGGCTTCGTGCTGCTTTGGATTGAACCGCTTGGCTTAATTGCCCGGCTGATGAGGCTTGGCTTAAGTGCCTGGCTTCGTGCTGCTTTAGATTGAACCGCTTGGCTTAATTGCCCGGCTGATGAGGCTTGGCTTGAGTGCCTGGCTTCGTGCTGCTTTGGATTGAACCGCTTGGCTTAAGTGCCTGGCTTCGTGCTGCTTTGGATTCAACCGCTTGGCTTAATTGCCCGGCTGATGAGGCTTGGCTTAAGTGCCTGGCTTCGTGCTGCTTTGGATTGAACCGCTTGGCTTAATCGCCCGGCTGATGAGGCTTGGCTTAAGTGCCTGGCTTCGTGCTGCTTTGGATTGAACCGCTTGGCTTAATTGCCCGGCTGATGAGGCTTGGCTTAAGTGCCTGGCTTCGTGCTGCTTTGGATTGAACCGCTTGGCTTAATTGCCCGGCTGATGAGGCTTGGCTTAAGTGCCTGGCTTCGTGCTGCTTTGGATTGAACCGCTTGGCTTAATTGCCCGGCGGATGAGGCTTGGCTTAAGTGCCTGGCTTCGTGCTGCTTTGGATTGAACCGCTTGGCTTAATTGCCCGGCTGATGAGGCTTGGCTTAAGTGCCTGGCTTCGTGCTGCTTTGGATTGAACCGCTTGGCTTAATTGCCCGGCTGATGAGGCTTGGCTTAAGTGCCTGGCTTCGTGCTGCTTTAGATTGAACCGCTTGGCTTAATTGCCCGGCTGATGAGGCTTGGCTTGAGTGCCTGGCTTCGTGCTGCTTTGGATTGAACCGCTTGGCTTAAGTGCCTGGCTTCGTGCTGCTTTGGATTCAACCGCTTGGCTTAATTGCCCGGCTGATGAGGCTTGGCTTAAGTGCCTGGCTTCGTGCTGCTTTGGATTGAACCGCTTGGCTTAATCGCCCGGCTGATGAGGCTTGGCTTAAGTGCCTGGCTTCGTGCTGCTTTGGATTGAACCGCTTGGCTTAATCGCCCGGCTGATGAGGCTTGGCTTAAGTGCCTGGCTTCGTGCTGCTTTGGATTGAACCGCTTGGCTTAATCGCCCGGCTGATGAAGCTTGGCTTAAGTGCCTGGCTTCGTGCTGCTTTGGATTGAACCGCTTGGCTTAAGTGCCTGGCTTCGTGCTGCTTTGGATTGAACCGCTTGGCTTAATCGCCCGGCTGATGAGGCTTGGCTTAAGTGCCTGGCTTCGGCTGCTTTGGATTGAACCGCTTGGCTTAATCGCCCGGCTGATGAGGCTTGGCTTAAGTACCTGGCTTCGTGCTGCTTTGGATTGAACCGCTTGGCTTAATCGCCCGGCTGATGAGGCTAGGCTTAAGTGCCTGGCTTCGTGCTGCTTTGGATTGAACCGCTTGGCTTAATCGCCCGGCTGATGAGGCTAGGCTTAAGTGCCTGGCTTCGTGCTGCTTTGGATTGAACCGCTTGGCTTAATCGCCCGGCTGATGAGACTTGGCTTAAGTGCCTGGCTTCGTGCTGCTTTGGATTGAACCGCTTGGCTTAATCGCCCGGCTGATGAGGCTTGGTGCTGCTTTGGATTGAACCGCTTGGCTTAATCGCCCGGCTGATGAGGCTTGGCTTCAGTGCCTGGCTTCGTGCTGCTTTGGATTGAACCGCTTGGCTTGATCGCCCGGCTGATGAGGCTTGGCTTAAGTGCCTGGCTTCGTGCTGCTTTGGATTGAACCGCTTGGCTTGATCGCCCGGCTGATGAGGCTTGGCTTAAGTGCCTGGCTTCGTGCTGCTTTGGATTGAACCGCTTGGCTTGATCGCCCGGCTGATGAGTCTTGGCTTAAGTGCCTGGCTTCGTGCTGCTTTGGATTGAACCGCTTGGCTTGATCGCCCGGCTGATGAGGCTTGGCTTAAGTGCCTGGCTTCGTGCTGCTTTGGATTGAACCGCTTGGCTTGATCGCCCGGCTGATGAGGCTTGGCTTAAGTGCCTGGCTTCGTGCTGCTTTGGATTGAACCGCTTGGCTTGATCGCCCGGCTGATGAGGCTTGGCTTAAGTGCCTGGCTTCGTGCTGCTTTGGATTGAACCGCTTGGCTTAAGTGCCTGGCTTCGTGCTGCTTTGGATTGAACCGCTTGGCTTAATCGCCCGGCTGGTGAGGCTTGGCTTAAGTGCCTGGCTTCGTGCTGCTCTGGATTGAACCGCTTGGCTTAATCGCCCGGCTGGTGAGGCTTGGCTTAAGTGCCTGGCTTCGTGCTGCTCTGGATTGAACCGCTTGGCTTAATCGCCCGGCTGGTGAGGCTTGGCTTAAGTGCCTGGCTTCGTGCTGCTCTGGATTGAACCGCTTGGCTTAATCGCCCGGCTGGTGAGGCTTGGCTTAAGTGCCTGGCTTCGTGCTGCTCTGGATTGAACCGCTTGGCTTAATCGCCCGGCTGGTGAGGCTTGGCTTAAGTGCCTGGCTTCGTGCTGCTCTGGATTGAACCGCTTGGCTTAATCGCCCGGCTGGTGAGGCTTGGCTTAAGTGCCTGGCTTCGTGCTGCTCTGGATTGAACCGCTTGGCTTAATCGCCCGGCTGGTGAGGCTTGGCTTAAGTGCCTGGCTTCGTGCTGCTCTGGATTGAACCGCTTGGCTTAATCGCCCGGCTGGTGAGGCTTGGCTTAAGTGCCTGGCTTCGTGCTGCTTTGGATTGAACCGCTTGGCTTAAGTGCCTGGCTTCGTGCTGCTTTGGATTGAACCGCTTGGCTTAATTGCCCGGCTGGTGAGGCTTGGCTTAAGTGCCTGGCTTCGTGCTGCTCTGGATTGAACCGCTTGGCTTAATTGCCCGGCTGGTGAGGCTTGGCTTAAGTGCCTGGCTTCGTGCTGCTCTGGATTGAACCGCTTGGCTTAATCGCCCGGCTGGTGAGGCTTGGCTTAAGTGCCTGGCTTCGTGCTGCTCTGGATTGAACCGCTTGGCTTAATCGCCCGGCTGGTGAGGCTTGGCTTAAGTGCCTGGCTTCGTGCTGCTTTGGATTGAACCGCTTGGCTTAAGTGCCTGGCTTCGTGCTGCTTTGGATTCAACCGCTTGGCTTAATTGCCCGGCTGATGAGGCTTGGCTTAAGTGCCTGGCTTCGTGCTGCTTTGGATTGAACCGCTTGGCTTAATCGCCCGGCTGATGAGGCTTGGCTTAAGTGCCTGGCTTCGTGCTGCTTTGGATTGAACCGCTTGGCTTAATCGCCCGGCTGATGAGGCTTGGCTTAAGTGCCTGGCTTCGTGCTGCTCTGGATTGAACCGCTTGGCTTAATCGCCCGGCTGATGAGGCTTGGCTTAAGTGCCTGGCTTCGTGCTGCTTTGGATTGAACCGCTTGGCTTAATCGCCCGGCTGGTGAGGCTTGGCTTAAGTGCCTGGCTTCGTGCTGCTTTGGATTGAACCGCTTGGCTTAAGTGCCTGGCTTCGTGCTGCTTTGGATTGAACCGCTTGGCTTGATCGCCCGGCTGGTGAGGCTTGGCTTAAGTGCCTGGCTTCGTGCTGCTTTGGATTGAACCGCTTGGCTTGATCGCCCGGCTGGTGAGGCTTGGCTTAAGTGCCTGGCTTCGTGCTGCTTTGGATTGAACCGCTTGGCTTGATCGCCCGGCTGGTGAGGCTTGGCTTAAGTGCCTGGCTTCGTGCTGCTTTGGATTGAACCGCTTGGCTTGATCGCCCGGCTGGTGAGGCTTGGCTTAAGTGCCTGGCTTCGTGCTGCTTTGGATTGAACCGCTTGGCTTGATCGCCCGGCTGGTGAGGCTTGGCTTAAGTGCCTGGCTTCGTGCTGCTTTGGATTGAACCGCTTGGCTTGATCGCCCGGCTGGTGAGGCTTGGCTTAAGTGCCTGGCTTCGTGCTGCTTTGGATTGAACCGCTTGGCTTGATCGCCCGGCTGATGAGGCTTGGCTTAAGTGCCTGGCTTCGTGCTGCTTTGGATTGAACCGCTTGGCTTAAGTGCCTGGCTTCGTGCTGCTTTGGATTGAACCGCTTGGCTTAATTGCCCGGCTGGTGAGGCTTGGCTTAAGTGCCTGGCTTCGTGCTGCTCTGGATTGAACCGCTTGGCTTAATTGCCCGGCTGGTGAGGCTTGGCTTAAGTGCCTGGCTTCGTGCTGCTCTGGATTGAACCGCTTGGCTTAATCGCCCGGCTGGTGAGGCTTGGCTTAAGTGCCTGGCTTCGTGCTGCTCTGGATTGAACCGCTTGGCTTAATCGCCCGGCTGGTGAGGCTTGGCTTAAGTGCCTGGCTTCGTGCTGCTCTGGATTGAACCGCTTGGCTTAATCGCCCGGCTGGTGAGGCTTGGCTTAAGTGCCTGGCTTCGTGCTGCTCTGGATTGAACCGCTTGGCTTAATCGCCCGGCTGGTGAGGCTTGGCTTAAGTGCCTGGCTTCGTGCTGCTCTGGATTGAACCGCTTGGCTTAATCGCCCGGCTGGTGAGGCTTGGCTTAAGTGCCTGGCTTCGTGCTGCTCTGGATTGAACCGCTTGGCTTAATCGCCCGGCTGGTGAGGCTTGGCTTAAGTGCCTGGCTTCGTGCTGCTCTGGATTGAACCGCTTGGCTTAATCGCCCGGCTGGTGAGGCTTGGCTTAAGTGCCTGGCTTCGTGCTGCTCTGGATTGAACCGCTTGGCTTAATCGCCCGGCTGGTGAGGCTTGGCTTAAGTGCCTGGCTTCGTGCTGCTCTGGATTGAACCGCTTGGCTTAATCGCCCGGCTGATGAGGCTTGGCTTAAGTGCCTGGCTTCGTGCTGCTCTGGATTGAACCGCTTGGCTTAATCGCCCGGCTGATGAGGCTAGGCTTAAGAGCCTGGCTTCGTGCTGCTTTGGATTGAACGCTGGGCTTAATCGCCCGGCTGATGAGGCTTGGCTTAAATGTCTGGCTTCACACTGCTCCGATTAATTGCTTGTTTTAATTGCCTGGCTTAATTATATGGCTTAAGGGTAATCTGGAATCTTAAAAACATAAACAATGAGGTAGTGGTGAGGAGGGTCGTGGGAACCATGCTGGCTTCTATTTTTTTTTTCAAAAATGGAAGTTGGCAGAACCCGCCTGATGAGCCCTTTGGTAGGGGTGAAACCCTAATATACATATATATACACACACATATATATATATATATATATATATATATATATATATATATATATATATATATATATATATGTGTGTGTGTGTGTGTGTGTGTGTGTGTGTGTGTGTGTGTGGAAGGTCTCAGTGGTGTCCAGAACTCAATGACAGCTTCTCCTCGGACAGATCTTCATGCTGATAGTTTTCAGGATAACAGCAGAAATACATTTGCTTTTCTCCATTTATTGTTTGGTGTCAACGCGTGCTTCGGATGACTTCGCGACACTTCTTCAGGACTACGTTGGGTTTTGGAACTACACTTTAATGTAAGGGATATGGTGGTGTAAATTTTGTAACAAATTTTCACCACCATATCCTTCATATTAGATTAAAGTTCCAAAACTCAATATTGTCCTGAAGAAGGGTCACGAAGTGATCCGAAACAAGCGCCGACACCAAACAATAAATGGAGAAAAGCAAATGTATTTCTGCTGTCATCCTGAAAACTATCAGCATGAAGATCTGTCCGAGGAGAAGCTGTCTTCGATTTCTGGACCCGGCTGAGACGTTGTCTATTCATTATAAACGCTGAGTAACGTGCCTAAATAACACACACACATACAGTATATATACATACATATATATATATATATATATATATATATATATATATATATATATATATATATATATGTATGTATATATATATATATATATATATATATATATATATATACTGTATATATATATATGTATATATATATATATATATATATATATATATATATATATATATATATATATATATATATATATACGTGTGTGTGTATCTATACATGTACATATTTGTGTATGTAAATATCTACCACAATGGCATTTAATACCAAATTCTACCTTTGGGAATGTATATCCACTGGAAATTCATTCATAATAAATGCTTCTGGCTGAGAAAGGATTCGAACCTATGCCATGAGCCGAATCAATGCCTGCAGAGACGACTTTACTGATCGTATAGTCGTCCTTGCAGGCATTGATTCGGCTCAGGGCATAGGTTCGAATCCTTGCTCACCCAGAAGCATTTATCATGAATGAATTTCCATGGGATATGCACTCCTAAAGGTAGAATTCGGTATTAAATGCCATTGTGGTAGATATTCACATTGATTAAAATCACGAGTGTTAGTGATATATATTCGTAACAGCTTATTTCAATAAGATTACTGTATTACCATGTGGGGAAGAGAGAGAGAGAGAGAGAGAGAGAGAGAGAGAGAGAGAGAGAGAGAGAGAGAGGAGAGAGAGAGAGAGAGAGAGAGAGAGAGTCATTGTGGGTCTTCATGAACAATCAGTTAATTATTACCGTCCTTACAAAAAAGCTACGAGAGGTTTTAATGAAATTTAAAATAATAATAAGTTAAATTGATATCAAAATTAATACTTTAATTTTCTCCAAAGTAACATTTCTAAGTGACGAGAAATCTTCAGATTTAAATTCCTAAACGTAAAAACATTCTTTGACAATTTTCGTATATTGGGAAAAAATATTTTGGAATTTGACGACCATCTTTATTGAAGCTATAACATTTCTGCCACTAAAGAGAGAGAGAGAGAGAGAGAGAGAGAGAGAGAGAGAGAGAGAGAGAGAGAGAGAGAGAGAGAGAGAGAGAGAGAGAATCATACTTTAGTAGATTGCTTAATGAGTTAGTTATAATGCACAAACCATAAGACGACGAGTGCAGTATGTGTTAATCTCCAAGCTATAATGACCCTTATAATAAGGAGCAATAAGGTTGCTTTCTTAAGTCCATTTGGAGTGGCATATGCCTTTTTAGCAAATCAAACCATCTTGTCTTTACTTCAAACCTTATCTCTCTCTCTCTCTCTCTCTCTCTCTCTCCTCTCTCTCTCTCTCTCTCTCTCTCTCTCTCTCTCTCTCTCTCTACATTAAGAAGAATCAAAAGAAAATACAACATTCATTTAAAGGGTCTAAAGATGAGCGTTATTACAAAACGCTACAAAATATTACTTGTCCTGTACTCCCCACCCAATGGCATGCGTCTGAAGCTGTAACAGCTCGCTTTTCCCGTTAAAAAGGAAAAGACAAGATTATTCTAATGATTTTATTATGTATATACAAAATATCCTATGTTCATATGGTAGCCAGATGTGGCATATAGGAAATAAATGACTCAAAACCTTGTGAAAATCTGTATTTAACATATATAGAGTACAATAATATATAAACAAAAATAACCCAGAAATAAATAGTTGATGAAATTAAAAAGTTAAGACGAACTGACTTAATGGCACGTACAATAAACTTTGCTATATTAATGACAATTATAACCCAATCTACAAATAGTGGCCTGCTGGTAGCGTCCTTACCATGTGATCGCTAGACTGGGGTTCGAGTCCCACTTGAACTCATAGTCCCTTTGGTCGCTCCAACTTCACCATCCTTGTGAGCTAAGGAAGGAGAGTTTGGGGGAGCCTATAGGTCTATCTGCTGAGTTATCAGCAGCCATTGCCTGTCCCTCTTTAGTCCTTGCTTGGGTGGAGAGTGGGCTTGGGCACTGATCATAT
>NC_090768.1:50067114-50069614 GCF_036898095.1 Palaemon carinicauda
TATTTTTTCTTTAATCCCATCAAGGTTTTTATGAAAGTCCTTCATGTTATTAGTTTTTTTACATTCGCCGTTGTAGAATTTTCTTTTTGTTTTTTCTAACAGGATGTTATAGTCATTTCTGGCCTTATTATATAGATTTCTGGCTTGTAAGGATTTGGCTCTTTTCCATCTACCTTCCATCTTACGTCTGTGTCTTTTTGCCTTTAATAGCTCACTATTATACCATCTAACATTTTCGCGTACCACTATTTGTTTGTTCTTTATGGGACACATGGTATCGTACATTTTTCCAAAATTATCGTTGTATTTCTTGGTATAGCACCCAACACATTCTATGTCTACCATATGTTCACATTGTGTGTTCACACAAGACATTTGCGCTACACTAGCTTCAATAAAGTTCTCAGCATCAAAATTTTCCCGTTCCCTGTATGAGATCCATTTTTTCAATACTCTGGTGCAATTTATATTAACATTAAAGGTGATGAGTTTATGTGTTTTTGAGATCTCAAAGTCTGGTTCCACTTCAAGGTTTTTTATTAGGTCTGAGTCTTTTCCACATATGACCAAGTCGAGTGTATGACCACCTACTGACGTTGATACCAAAACACTGTTTATTAACTTAAACATCTCGAATACTTCCTTGAGTTCTTTAGCCTTATTATCATTTTCATCATCTACCCAACAGTTGAAGTCTCCACCAATTAATGTATTTTTAATATCGTCCACCACACCCATAAGAATACTAAATTCTTCAATGAATTTCGTCATATTACTCGCTGGTGGTCTATATAATGATATTATATTCAATACCTTATTGTTTCTAGTCAGTTTTAAACAGATATATTCAAACGTTTCAAATACTATTTCATTCATGATAGAAACCCTAGAGAAGGTTTTCGACACAAAGACACCCACTCCTCCTCCAGTTTTGTCCTTTCTTGGTACGTGGTAGAAATCATGAGTACACGGCGTCATCTCCTGAATCTTTGAGTTATCACTAATATTTCCCTGCAACCAAGTTTCCGTTAATAAGCATAAATCTAATTCCATTTCGTTAATAAGATTTCTAATCTTTATGGTTTTATTCCCCACCGATTGAATATTTACCAGACCACACTTAACCAATGGGCTAGACTCCATGATCGGTTCTATTTTTTATCCTGGTAAGCTCCTCCTTGTATACTTTACAGTTATCGTCATATGTCTTATGATTCGTATCATTGTAATTCCTCACTGTGCAGTTATGACACTTTAACGTATTTACAGTATAATCCGTGGTTCGATGATCCTGGCTACACTTGGCACATACTTGAGTCTTGCTATAATTTTAGGCAGTATGACCAAATTCCTGGCATTTATAACACTGAAATACATTGTAGGAATCATAGATTTTGTAGCATCCTCCAAGCGTGGTATATACTCTATCATCTCTTTTACGGAAGACTTTCCTGATAGTTGGACTA
Source organism: Palaemon carinicauda (assembly GCF_036898095.1). NCBI lineage: Eukaryota > Metazoa > Arthropoda > Malacostraca > Decapoda > Palaemonidae > Palaemon > Palaemon carinicauda. Next base: position 50,068,581 of record NC_090768.1, read on the forward strand.
CACTTTATAATGACATGTAATTTACCGCTTTGTCTTGATTTAAACTTCCTGATCAATTTAAAGTCCTCTTCATTTTCACATCTATCATTCAACCATTCATTCTTCTCCATTATACTGGCAATTATATCATCTTCATTTTTATCAATATTGTAGACCTAGATCTTCGGTTTAAGTAGATCCTTTTTATCTACTTCTACCTTAATGTCATTCTTGACCTCTTCTAAGTCATTTTTAGCCTTTTCTAACCCAGCTTTATCCACAAAATTAACTACCAAGTGGCCTTGTTTAGAGGTTTTGAACTGTTCGACATTCGTGGTTATCTTCTTCATGATAGTTTTCTTGATCTCTGAAGCCTTCGTATTTTCCTCCGTAGATTTTATAACCAAAGTGTTTCTTGATTTCAACTTGCTTGCATATGTGGTCTTGGTCACATTCTCTTGTTCGTATTCCATAAGTTTCTCTTTCAGCTCAACAATTTCTTGACGCATATCAGTGTATTGAGCAGTTATCATATCCATAAAACCAGACTCTGTTGTTGTACATTTACCTTCATCTCTTCTATGTTGATGCTTAGTCTCATCATGTCATCCCTTGATTGCCTGGCCCATGAACCATTGGTATTTGCAGTCTTTTTAAAAGAGTACTTGTACCATCCCTTAAATTAGAGCAAGCTTCTTCATCATGGTACCATCTTCGGAATTCATCGCATTGTATCCCATCAGCGACATAGGACTCACAGTGCCCACACATGCCATGATTGCCTCAGTCATCACATTCTTCATTAGCTAGCCTATTCCTTACACATTCTCCCCTTTCCTCATATTACATGTAACCCTATGATGACGAAATAATTCTTCTTCACTCAACAAGGGGCTACTTTCCACATGGTAAGGGTAAAAGAGACTCTTTATTATTATTATCATTATTATTATTATTATCATTATTACTTGCTAAGCTACAACCCTAGTTGGAAAAGCAAGATGCTATAAGCCCAGGGGCCCCAACATGGGAAATAGCCCAGTGAGGAAAGGAAA
>NC_090768.1:50077114-50087114 GCF_036898095.1 Palaemon carinicauda
CCTGAAGAGACATGCCATTGATAATCAGAGAGACAAGCATAAAACCATAATTAGAAACATTTCTTTTTAAATCTATAACATACGTTCTGCAATTATTCCTAAGATTTCTTGGCAGGGATCACAAGAAGAAGAGCGTAAGTTTTCAATCGACATCGCTGGCTTGACGAAATGGGCACCCAGCAGAAATATATATTCGTCCAGTAATGTTTGGCTGACAGCGGACGGACAGATCGAGCTATATAACGAAAATCATACGAGTGAGTAGAAATATTGAGAGTTTTACCCAATGATTTAGTTATTATCTGAAGGTCATATTAGAATGTTTAGAATTCTCCATCTGTTGTAGATGAATGAGAGGTTCCTAAACTTAGTTACTTTATAATGAATTTTCTATTCTATAAAACAGGTCCTCTGAGAACCCCCTTATTGGCAGAGGTTCTCCTGGTCATCGCCGGCCTGTTGATAGTCTACTTATTGGTTGATTTAGCCCTGAAATGCAGAGCTAGGCGTGCCAGACAAAACACAGGTGAGAGAAAGCTGATAATCGAGAACATATGTACTTTAAAGATCGCTCATGAATGGCAGAGGTAAAGGACGGTGACATTGTCCTACCTAGAGATTGACCCTATATACGATCAGCACCCAAGGTCCCCTCTCCACCCAAGCTAAGGTCAGGGAGAGCCAGGTAATGGCTGCTGATGACTCAACAGGTAGACTTTAAAGCCCTGTCCACGCTATTGAGCAACGCCCGACGGGCAAACAGTGATACCAGGCCACAATAGTTAGTGAAAATGAAGGTTAATGACGTCAGAAGCGAAAACTAAAGGCAGGGATCTGGCAACACTGTATGATGCCAGATCCCTGTCTGTGGTTTTCCCGCTTCTGACGTCATTAACCCTCATTCTTACTAACTATTGTGGTCTGGTATCACTGTTTGCCCGTCGGGCATGCTCGATCGTGTGGACAGGGCTTTAGGCTTCCCCAAACACTCCATCCTTAGCTCAGGATGGGGAGGTTGCAGACATTACAAAAAACTATCGAGAGGGGGACGCCCGAACCCCAGTCTAGTGAATGCCAGACAGGGCCGTTTTCAATAGGTCTCTACAACTCTGTGAGTACAGATATTCATGATTTTTACATTGCATATTTATATTTGAGAGAGAGAGAGAGAGAGAGAGAGAGAGAGAGAGAGAGAGAGAGAGAGAGAGAGAGAGAGACGTTACCTAATGCAAGTATCAATATTTTCAAACTTACAAGTCAATGATATTTGCGAGATGAATGTAAGCATACTGGTCTTGGTTATATCTTGAATTCACCTTTATTTTTCATCACTCGTTTCGTCAAGCGTTGTGACCTGATTGGTAACGTCTCTGCCTGGCGTTTGCCAGTCGGGGGTTCGAGTCCTGCGCAGTCTCGTTAGTGCCATTATTGTCTACAATCTAACCATCCTTATGAGCTAAGGTTGGGGGGTTTGGGGGAGCCTATAGGTCTATCTGTTGAGTCATCAGTAGCCATTTCCCTGGCCCTCTCTGGTCCTAGCTTGGTTGGAGAGGCTTGGGCGCTGATCATATATTGTCAGTCTCTAGGGCATTGTCCTGCTTGCTAGGGCAATGTCACTGTCCCCTGCCTCTGGCATTCGTGAGTGACATTTTATATCTTAGAACCTTTTAAGTATTATACTCATAGCTATTTTATTTCATGACCACAGAGAATCAAGACATGTCAGCCAAGGACGATGAAATAGAAGATGGGATCTATGAGGAAGCTGAGGATTACAGACGATCTGTGCCGCCTTTTGAGCATCACCAGCCAGCTCCCATTGGGCGCCCGCCTCCAGACGTAAACAACAGCTATCACTACGGGATGTCTCGGAATATTATGTGAATTAAGTCATCCTGTCGATGGAAACTATCAAATCAATTTTGTATTTCTCATTTCTACATGAAGTAAAGAAGCTAATATGATGTGTACAGTAACGACATCGTTCAAATATTTTGTTTATTATGTTGTGATGAGGAAAATACAGACATTTTGAATAGAAGTATGCTGATGAAAAATGATTAAGGCTAAATGTCTGGCTGCTGCTAAATGATTTAAGACAATATAGTGACACAGAGTATGTGCATGGACTTCGTTGAGTGTGTGTGTTTGTATTTGATTATATACTCAAAAGAAATCAGTTAGAATGGTTTGGATTTACGGAATTTGGAAGGACAGAGGACATTCAGCGCCAAAGAGCCACTGGTTAAGAACCTTGTAGTTAGCTTACACTATGAACTAAACGTTGAAAAGAGGTTGGACACCCAGATGGAAAAAAACAGAAGCGATACCAGAGGTTTCTGAGATTAGATATCACCTTTTGAAGCCAACAACCTAACCAGAACTGACTGAAACTTGGTTTTCCTCAAAGTATTCTGACAATATTGGGATCATAGCAGCTTCATCGATATGGAATTTGCTATGACGTACCCCGTTTGAACTTGTTACAGGAAACTTAGATGAAGATCTCCTCTGGTAATGGAGGTTTATAACATTCCATTGAAATACCAACCAAACCAGAGCTGGATAATAATTGACGTTCCTCAGCCCATTGGAATCCCAACAGCTTCAACAAGATGGAATCTGCTACGAAGTCTCCTACTTGAATTTGCAATAAGATTTTCAGTTGAAGATCCCCTCCGGGAACGGAGGTTTATAAAATTACATTGAAGCCAACGACCCAACAAGAAGTGATTAATAATTGGTGTTCCTCAGAGGATTCTTACAGAGTTTGAATCCCAACAGCTTCAACAAGATGGAATCTGCTACAAAGTGTCCTACTTGAATTTGCTATAAGATTTTCAGTTGAAGATCCCCTCCGGGAACGGAGGTTTATAAAATCACATTGAAGCCAACGACCCAACAAGAAGAGATTATTAATCGGTGTTCCTCAGAGGATTCTTACAGAGTTTGAATCACAGCAGCTTCACCAAGATGGAATCTGCTATAACAGATATAAGTGAATAAACGACCACCTTTGCCCTACCATGAAATCTATCAATGCTGGCATGTAACTTAAGGACTCCTGGAATTGTTTGATATTTAACATATTACCGGTAATTGCTCCACTAATTCTGCATAGGAATTGCGTAGGATATAATAATAAAATGGAGTTCATTGAAACAAATCGCGAGGTCAGAAACATAAGTTCTGTTAGGCAAATACATTTCTTGTCTGTCTTCTTTTGATGTAATAGTTTATTCTGTTAGGTGAGGGTACCCTTTGTCTGTCTTGTTTTGATGTAATAATTAATTCTGTTAGGCAAAGGTACCTCTTGTCTGTCTTCTTTTGATGTAATAGTTTATTCTGTTAGGTGAGGGTACCCTTTGTCTGTCTTGTTTTGATGTAATAAGTAATTCTGTTAGGCAAAGGTAACTCTTGTCTTTCTTGTTTTGATGTAATAGTTTATTCTCTTAGGTGAGGGTACCCTTTGTCTGTCTTGTTTTGATGTAATAAGTAATTCTGTTAGGCAATAGGTACTGTCTTTCTTGTTTTGGTGTAATAGTTTATTCTCTTAGGTGAGGGTACCCTTTGTCTGTCTTGTTTTGATGTAATAAGTAATTCTGTCTGGAAAAGGTAACTCTTGTCTTTCTTGTTTTGATGTAATAAGTAATTCTGTCTGGCAAAGGTACCTCTTGTCTTTCGTGTTTTGATGTAATAAGTAATTCTGTCCGGCAAAGGTACCTCTTGTCTTTCTTGTTTTGATGTAATAAGTAATTCTGTTTGGCAAAGGTACCTCTTATCTTTCTTGTTTTGATGTAATAAGTAATTCTGTCTGGCAAAGGTACCTCTTGTCTTTCTTGTTTTGATGTAATAAGTAATTCTGTTTGGCAAAGGTACCTCTTGTCTTTCTTGTTTTGATGTAATAAGTAATTCTGTCTGGCAAAGGTACCTCTTGTCTTTCTTGTTTTGATGTAATAAGTAATTCTGTTAGGCAAAGGTACCTCTTGTCTGTCTTGTTTTGATGTAATTAGTAATTCTGTCTGGCAAAGGTACCTCTTGTCTTTCTTGTTTTGATGTAATAAGTAATTCTGTCTGGCAAAGGTACCTCTTGTCTTTCTTGTTTTGATGTAATAAGTAATTCTGTTAGGCAAAGGTACCTCTTGTCTGTCTTGTTTTGATGTAATAAGTAATTCTGTTTGGCAAAGGTACCTCTTGTCTTTCTTGTTTTGATGTAATAAGTAATTCTGTTTGGCAAAGGTACCTCTTGTCTTTCTTGTTTTGATGTAATAAGTAATTCTGTCTGGCAAAGGTACCTCTTGTCTTTCTTGTTTTGATGTAATAAGTAATTCTGTTAGGCAAAGGTACCTCTTGTCTGTCTTGTTTTGATGTAATTAGTAATTCTGTCTGGCAAAGGTACCTCTTGTCTTTCTTGTTTTGATGTAATAAGTAATTCTGTTAGGCAAAGGTACCTCCTGTCTGTCTTTTTTTTTTATGTAATGAGTAATTCTGTTTGGCAAAGGTACCTCTTGTCTGTCTTATTTTGATGTAATAAGTAATTCTGTTAGGCAAAGGTACCTCCTGTCTGTCTTTTTTTTTATGTAATGAGTAATTCTGTTTGGCAAAGGTACCTCCTGTTTTTCTTGTTTTGATGTAATAAGTAATTCTGTCTGGCAAATGTACCTCTTTGTTTTTCTTGTTTTGATGAAATAAGTAATTCTGTTAGGCAAAGGTACCTCTTGTCTTTCTTGTTTGATGCAATAAGTAATTCTGTTAGGAAAAGGTACCTCTTGTCTTTCTTGTTTTGATGTAATAAGTAATTCTGGTAGGCAAAGGTACCTCTTGTCTGTCTTTTTTTCTGTAATGAGTAATTATGTTTGGCAAAGGTACCTCTTGTCTGTCTTGTTTTGATGTAATAAGTAATTCTGTTTGGCAAAGGTACCTCTTGTCTTTCTTGTTTGATGCAATAAGTAATTCTGTTAGGAAAAGGTACCTCTTGTCTTTCTTGTTTTGATGTAATAAGTAATTCTGTTTGGCAAAGGTACCTCTTGTCTGTCTTGTTTTGATGAAATAAGTAACTCTGTTAGGCAAAGGTACCTCTTGTCTTTCTTGTTTGATGCAATAAGTAATTCTGTTAGGAAAAGGTACCTCTTGTCTTTCTTGTTTTGATGTAATAAGTAATTCTGTTTGGCAAAGGTACCTCTTGTCTGTCTTTTTTTATGTAATGAGTAATTATGTTTGGCAAAGGTACCTCTTGTCTGTCTTGTTTTGATGTAATAAGTAATTCTGTTTGGCAAAGGTACCTCTTGTCTGTCTTGTTTTGATGTAATAAGTAATTATGTTAGGTAAAGGTACCTCTTGTCTTTCTTGTTTTGATGTAATAAGTAATTCTGTTTGGCAAAGGTACCTCTTGTCTGTCTTGTTTTGATGTAATAAGTAATTATGTTAGGTAAAGGTACCTCTTGTCTGTCTTTTTTTTTATGTAATGAGTAATTCTGTTAGGCAAAGGTACCTCTTGTCTGTCTTGTTTTGATGTAATAAGTAATTATGTTAGGTAAAGGTACCTCTTGTCTTTCTTGTTTTGATGTAATAAGTAATTCTGTTTGGCAAAGGTACCTCTTGTCTGTCTTGTTTTGATGTAATAAGTAATTCTGTTTGGCAAAGGTACCTCTTGTCTTTCTTGTTTTGATGTAATAAGTAATTCTGTTAGGAAAAGGTACCTCTTGTCTTTCTTGTTTTGATGTAATAAGTAATTCTGGTAGGCAAAGGTACCTCTTGTCTGTCTTTTTTTATGTAATGAGTAATTATGTTTGGCAAAGGTACCTCTTGTCTGTCTTGTTTTGATGTAATAAGTAATTCTGTTTGGCAAAGGTACCTCTTGTCTGTCTTGTTTTGATGTAATAAGTAATTATGTTAGGTAAAGGTACCTCTTGTCTTTCTTGTTTTGATGTAATAAGTAATTCTGTTTGGCAAAGGTACCTCTTGTCTGTCTTGTTTTGATGTAATAAGTAATTATGTTAGGTAAAGGTACCTCCTGTCTGTCTTTTTTTTTATGTAATGAGTAGTTCTGTTAGGCAAAGGTACCTCTTGTCTGTCTTGTTTTGATGTAATAAGTAATTATGTTAGGTAAAGGTACCTCTTGTCTTTCTTGTTTTGATGTAATAAGTAATTCTGTTTGGCAAAGGTACCTCTTGTCTGTCTTGTTTTGATGTAATAAGTAATTCTGTCTGGCAAAGGTACCTCTTGTCTGTCTTGTTTTGATGTAATAAGTAATTCTGTTAGGTAAAGGTACCTCTTGTCTGTCTTGTTTTGATGTAATAAGTAATTCTGGTAGGCAAAGGTACCTCTTGTCTGTCTTTTTTTATGTAATGAGTAATTCTGTTAGGCAAAGGTACCTCTTGTCTGTCTTGTTTTGATGTAATAAGTAATTCTGTTTGGCAAAGGTACCTCTTGTCTGTCTTGTTTGGACTGTCTTTATTGTTTTGATGTAATAGGTAAATATGTTAGACAAAGGCACCTCTTGTCTGTATTGTTTAGCTGTAATAGATTAATCAATTAAAAAGACTTTATTTTTACACTTATTACAAAGTCAGTAGTTTAAGGCTAAAATTTTTAAAGCCTTTTTGCACTTTTCCTTCTTTGTCTGTATCTTTTCCCACTTCTATGTGGGGTTGATATTTCTGGCCAGCTTTCTCCATCTACCTCTATCCCACACTTCACCAGTTAATCCCTTTGATCGAAGGTAAAACCTTTTTGCACATCTCTCTCTCTCTCTCTCTCTCTCTCTCTCTCTCTCTCTCTCTCTCTCTCTCTCTCTCTGTATATATATATATATATATATATATATATATATATATATATATATATATATATATATATATATATATATATATATATATATATTGAAGTTGATTTTACTTTAAACTATGCTAAGAGTATTCCCATATAGTCATCAGTTTCCTGAGATAAAAACTCTTAGGATATTGACTGGCATAGCAACTGTTTTGGCTCCTCCGGACATCCGGTGTAAATACCCAAAACGTTTGGTGACAAAAGTCACATTTTCCTTTCCTCCCCCGGTCGCATGATTCAGGATTCACGAGGGATGCGCCCGGGGGGGTGGGGTGGGGGGGTGGGGGGGGGGGTTTCCAACTGTCTAACTGGAGGAAATAAATGGTGTTGCACCACGAAGTAAAACTTAGATGGATATTCTGAAATTTAATGTAATCTGTGGTTGTAATGAATTTAATCTAAAGTTTACTATTAATTCATATAAATATTTGTTCAACTATTGTTCTATTGTGTGTGTGTGTGAGAGAGAGAGAGAGAGAGAGAGAGAGAGAGAGAGAGAGAGAGAGAGAGAGAGAGAGAGAGAGAGGTTATTATCTTATTATCATTGTTTTAAATATTGGTTCAGAGAGAGAGAGAGAGAGAGAGAGAGAGAGAGAGAGAGAGAGAGGAGAGAGAGAGAGAGAGAGAGAGAGAGAGAGAGAGGTTATCTTATTATCATTGCTTTTAAATATTGGTTCAGAGAGAGAGAGAGAGAGAGAGAGAGAGAGAGAGAGAGAGAGAGAGAGAGAGAGAGAGAGAGAGAGAGAGAGGTTATTATCTTATTATCATTGTTTTAAATATTGGTTCAGAGAGAGAGAGAGAGAGAGAGAGAGAGAGAGAGAGAGAGAGAGAGAGAGAGAGGGTTTTTATCTTATTATCATTGTTTTAAATATTCGTTCAGAGAGAGAGAGAGAGAGAGAGAGAGAGAGAGAGAGAGAGAGAGAGAGAGAGAGAGAGAGAGAGAGAGAGAGAGAGTTCACCCAACTTCCATTTTCTAAATAAGGAACATCTACTTAATATAAGCAAGAAAGTTACTTTAAAAAAAAAAAAAAGAATAATCACAAAATCTAACACGTGAAGAGCAATGTTAGACATCCAAAAAAAAAAGATTTCAAATAAAAAAGCTTAAAACGTGTACAGAGAAGGGACAGGAAGCTCTATCTAAAACAATCTAAGCGGCCGGACATCCCACTGCGCCTTGCCATTCCTTGAAACTCAGACCAGTGCTCCCGTTCAGCTGAATAACACAAGACAATTTGATCTACCTGAAACTCAGACCAGTGCTCCCGTTCAGCTGAATAACACAAGACAATTTGATCTACCTGAAACTCAGACCAGTGCTCCCGTTCAGCTGAATAACACAAGACAATTTGATCTACCTGAAACTCAGACCAGTGCTCCTGTTCAGCTGAATACAATTTGATCTACCTGAAACTCAGACCAGTGCTCCTGTTCAGCTGAATACAATTTGATCTACCTGAAACTCAGACCAGTGCTCCTGTTCAGCTGAATAACACAAGACAATTTGATCTACCTGAAACTCAGACCAGTGCTCCTGTTCAGCTGAATAACACAAGACAATTTGATCTACCTGGGAGACTTCTCTACTCATTCAGTGGTCTTATTAGTTATTTTCTCAGTGATTTAGGAAGACGTAACTAATGATTGCTATAAAGTTTGTTCAGTTGTAAGAAAAGGAAAATGAAGATCTGGCTGGCAACTCAGACAGCCCTGATTCTACAGATGGCTAATCTTGCCAATGGTAAAGGTAAGCTTTTGATACTTACTTTCTTGTTTTGGGTTTAAATCCAACCCTCCACTGAAGTCGAGTGAACTACTTTTCGGGCGGGTCCATATTAATCATCTAACGAAACATTTTCGTTATAACTTATACAATTCTTTGATTGTAGCATCTTCCAAATCATATGATCTTGTGAAAAGTAATGTCTTTAGTTTCTTCTTAAATTCAATTGCTCCCTTTAGGTCCTTCATTTTAGTTGGCAGTTTATTATAATGTCTAGGCGCACAGTAGCTCAAAGCCCTTTCACCAAATTTACTATTTGTTCTTGGTTCAGATAGCCTATGTTTGTCACTCATGTGTCTTATGTTAACATTTGTTTCTAGTTCTATTTTGTTCAGGCATTCATTTAGATATTTTGGTTCATTTTGGTTCAGTATCTTAAACGTTAGTAAGAGTAGCTTGTATTCAATTTATTAATACAATACTTGCGATGGATAATCAAATATTAAACAGTGAGGAATTTTACATCACAATAAGAAATCATGAGCGATTACAAACGGATAAGTATGTCAGGTTTTACTTGTGAGATGGGGACGAAAACACATTCGCAGTGACCTGTGAGTTCATGCAAGTTCTTTGGATCAAATTATCCCCAGTCATCTGTGAATTGTTTTTTTTTGGGGGGGATGGTAAATTGCTGCGTGTTGGGGCCTGTAAGGCCAATCATTGCACCAATGCAACTATGAGAAAACCAGCCCGTTGCAGTATAAAGCAATAGATAGAAGAGAATGGACAGCAAGATGGAAAAAAAGAAAGCTAGGTTGGTAGCATCGCGGGCTTCTGTTTCAGAAGTCCCGAGTTCGCGTCCCTGCCAGGACACGGATAGGGTGAGACCTTCTACTGGGAGGTACCCTCCAGGGTGGTACCTGGGGGGGGGGGAGGTTGGAGGGGGCTAGTGATAGTCCCTGCTGGCTTATGGTCGCCCGAGCAGAATGGTGTAGATCGTCTGAGTGGAGACCTACAACCCGCAACTTTAACTTCAACTTTTAACGAAGGTAAAGTAGAATGATATAAAACAAGTACAGCTACAAATAGGGGCTGTAAGAATGCTGCAAAGACTCAATTAAATAATGCATACAGTACACAGCACAAGGTGCACCCCACACTTGAAAAATTTGCCTTAAAAACGGTAGAAGTCCTGGAATAAATAATGCCAGGCATCTACTATTTTAAAAACGGATATATTGACGTTAAGGAGTGATATTATGGTCACTAATTCGTTAAAGATAATAACAAAGTAGGGTAAAATTACGGTCGCCTGTATTTTACTGAAATATGGCTGAGAAAAGTATATTTTTACGGAGAAATTATAATTAAAATTACGATTTTTTTCAACAGTGCACCCCCATATAGGACAGCTGTCTAACTTCGATCTTAGATCTTTCCAGT
>NC_090768.1:50092114-50095964 GCF_036898095.1 Palaemon carinicauda
TCTTCCTGCTTTGCATACGACCTTCCACCATGCTAAGCCATCCTGTTTTGCATACCAACCTTTCACAATCCTAAGTCTTCCTGCTTTGCATACGACCTTCCACCATGCTAAGCCATCCTGTTTTGCATACCAACCTTTCACAATCCTAAGTCTTCCTACTTTGCATACGACCTTCCACCATGCTAAGCCATCCTGTTTTGCATACAGCCTTCCACCATGCTAAGTCTTCCTGCTTTGCATACGACCTTCCACCATGCTAAGCCATCCTGTTTTGCATACCAACCTTTCACAATCCTAAGTCTTCCTGCTTTGCATACGACCTTCCACCATGCTAAGTCTTCCTGCTTTGCATACGACCTTCCACCATGCTAAGCCATCCTGTTTTGCATACCAACCTTTCACAATCCTAAGTCTTCCTACTTTGCATACGACCTTCCACCATGCTAAGCCATCCTGTTTTGCATACAGCCTTCCACCATGCTAAGTCTTCCTGCTTTGCATACGACCTTCCACCATGCTAAGCCATCCTGTTTTGCATACCAACCTTTCACAATCCTAAGTCTTCCTGCTTTGCATACGACCTTCCACCATGCTAAGTCTTCCTGCTTTGCATACGACCTTCCACCATGCTAAGCCATCCTGTTTTGCATACCAACCTTTCACAATCCTAAGTCTTTCCTACTTTGCATACGACCTTCCACCATGCTAAGCCATCCTGTTTTGCATACCAACCTTTCACAATCCTAAGTCTTCCTACTTTGCATACGACCTTCCACCATGCTAAGCCATCCTGTTTTTGCATACCAACCTTTCACAATCCTAAGTCTTCCTACTTTGCATACGACCTTCCACCATGCTAAGCCATCTGTTTTGCATACCAACCTTTCACAATCCTAAGTCTTCCTGCTTTGCATACGACCTTCCACCATGCTAAGCCACCCTGTTTTGCATACCAACCTTTCACAATCCTAAGTCTTCCTACTTTGCATACGACCTTCCACCATGCTAAGCCATCCTGTTTTGCATACCAACCTTTCACAATCCTAAGTCTTCCTACTTTGCATACGACCTTCCACCATGCTAAGCCATCCTGTTTTGCATACCAACCTTTCACAATCCTAAGTCTTCCTACTTTGCATACGACCTTCCACCATGCTAAGCCATCCTGTTTTGCATACCAACCTTTCACAATCCTAAGTCTTCCTACTTTGCATACGACCTTCCACCATGCTAAGCCATCCTGTTTTGCATACCAACCTTCACAATCCTAAGTCTTCCTACTTTGCATACGACCTTCCACCATGCTAAGCCATCCTGTTTTGCATACCAACCTTTCACAATCCTAAGTCTTCCTGCTTTGCATACGACCTTCCACCATGCTAAGCCACCCTGTTTTGCATACCAACCTTTCACAATCCTAAGTCTTCCTACTTTGCATACGACCTTCCACCATGCTAAGCCATCCTGTTTTGCATACCAACCTTTCACAATCCTAAGTCTTCCTACTTTGCATACGACCTTCCACATGCTAAGCCATCCTGTTTTGCATACCAACCTTTCACAATCCTAAGTCTTCTGCTTTGCATACGACCTTCACCATGCTAAGCCACCCTGTTTTGCATACCAACCTTTCACAATCCTAAGTCTTTCCTACTTTGCATACGACCTTCCACCATGCTAAGCCATCCTGTTTTGCATACCAACCTTTCACAATCCTAAGTCTTCCTACTTTGCATACGACCTTCCACCATGCTAAGCCATCCTGTTTTGCATACCAACCTTTCACAATCCTAAGTCTTCCTACTTTGCATACGACCTTCCACCATGCTAAGCCATCCTGTTTTGCATACAGCCTTCCACCATGCTAAGTCTTCCTGCTTTGCATACGACCTTCCACCATGCTAAGCCATCCTGTTTTGCATACCAACCTTTCACAATCCTAAGTCTTCCTGCTTTGCATACGACCTTCCACCATGCTAAGCCATCCTGCTTTGCATACGACCTTCCACCATGCTAAGCCATCCTGTTTTGCATACCAACCTTTCACAATCCTAAGTCTTCCTACTTTGCATACGACCTTCCACCATGCTAAGCCATCCTGTTTTGCATACAGCCTTCCACCATGCTAAGTCTTCCTGCTTTGCATACGACCTTCCACCATGCTAAGCCCATCCTGTTTTGCATACCAACCTTTCACAAATCCTAAGTCTTCCTGCTTTGCATACGACCTTCCACCATGCTAAGTCTTCCTGCTTTGCATACGACCTTCACCATGCTAAGCCATCCTGTTTTGCATACCAACCTTTCACAATCCTAAGTCTTCCTACTTTGCATACGACCTTCCACCATGCTAAGCCCATCCTGTTTTGCATACCAACCTTTCACAATCCTAAGTCTTCCTACTTTGCATACGACCTTCCACCATGCTAAGCCATCCTGTTTTGCATACCAACCTTTCACAATCCTAAGTCTTCCTACTTTGCATACGACCTTCCACCATGCTAAGCCATCCTGTTTTGCATACCAACCTTTCACAATCCTAAGTCTTCCTGCTTTGCATACGACCTTCCACCATGCTAAGCCACCCTGTTTTGCATACCAACCTTTCACAATCCTAAGTCTTCCTACTTGCATACGACCTTCCACCATGCTAAGCCTCCTGTTTTGCATACCAACCTTTCACAATCCTAAGTCTTCCTGCTTTGCATACGACCTTCCACCATGCTAAGCCACCCTGTTTTGCATACCAACCTTTCACAATCCTAAGTCTTCCTGCTTTGCATACGACCTTCCACCATGCTAAGCCATCCTGTCTTGCATACCAACCTTCCACATTGCTAAGTCCTTCCTACTTTGCACACAATCTTCTACCATGTTGTGTTCCTGCTTTGCACGAAAAGCAATCGATATATAACTAAATATTCAGTTTCCATATTCCTGTACAAAAAGTAATTAGTACTTCACAAAATATTCAGCTTTCATCATTCCTGAACAAAATGTAATCAGTTTTTTAACAAATATTACGTTTTCACAATTCTTGAACAAAAGGTAATTGGTATTAACAAAGCATTCAGTTTCTATCATTACTGAACAAAATGTAATCAGTTTTTAAACAAATATTACGTTTCCACAATTCTTGAACAAAAGGTAATTTGTATTTAATAAAGCATTCAGTTTCTATCATTACTGAACAAAAATGTAATCAGTATCTAACAAAGCATTCACCTTCCACCATTACTGAACAAAATATAATCAGTATCTAACAAAGTATATATTCAGTTTCTGTCATTTCAGTGCGAAAAGTAATTGCTATTCAACAAAGTATTCAGTTCCCATCATTCCTGAACAAGTAATTGTCAGAATATAACAAAACCATGTACTTTTCTCTAAACAGTATCAGAAGAGGGACACATTCTACCAAGATATGACCCTGAAGAGTCCATCTACCAGGAGATGCCCGAATTCCCCCCTGGCCCAGCCTCCACCTCCACTGCCCTCCATCCGGAAGTCTTCTTCACATGAAAGTGCAAACAGTTTGTATTTAGAATTCCAGAATGAAACAAACAGGGAGTTGGAAAATGAAGTGAAAGATGTGCCAGTTGTCACGAAGGAAGAAGCTACATATACTAATGCACTGGTTTCAGTAAAACCAGAAGTTTCTTGTGCCTAGACTTCGGTTCCATTAAAATCAGAGACTGCTTCTACCGAAGCATCAGTTCCAGAAAAAAAAACTTGTGCTACATATGCTAAGACCCAGGTTTAAAGGTTTAAAGGTCGCTCATGAATGGCAGAGGCAAGGACAGTGACATTGCCTTAGCAAGCAGAACAATGCCTTAGAGACTGACCCCAA
>NC_090768.1:50101464-50111464 GCF_036898095.1 Palaemon carinicauda
GTTATTTGTGTCTGCGATCCTCAACTCATCTTTAGGGACCTACGTATGTTGTTTAGCCAGGAGGCATAAAAACAGAGACTGTACACACCATAGTAAGTCTTCCCTCTTTGTACACAATCTCTCCACATGTTTAAGCCATCCTGTTTTGCATGCCAACCTTTCACAATCCTAAGTCTTCCTGCTTTGCATACGACCTTCCACCATGCTCAGCCATCCTGTTTTGCATACCAACCTTCCACATTGCTAAGTCCTTCTACTTTGCATACCAACCTTCCACATTGCTAAGTCCTTCTACTTTGCATACCAACCTTCCACATTGCTAAGTCCTACTTTGCATACAACCTTCCACCATGCTCAGCCATCCTGTTTTGCATACCAACCTTCCACATTGCTAAGTCCTTCTACTTTGCATACCAACCTTCCACATTGCTAAGTCCTTCTACTTTGCATACAACCTTCCACCATGCTAAGCCATCCTGTTTTGCATATCAACCTTTCGCAATCCTAAGTCTTCCTGCTTTGCATACGACCTTCCACCATGCCCAGCCATCCTGTTTGGCATACCAACCTTCCACATTGCTAAGTCCTTCTACTTTGCATACCAACCTTCCACATTGCTAAGTCCTTCTACTTTGCATACCAACCTTCCACATAGCTAAGTCTTCTTGCTTTGCATACGACCTTCCACCATGCCCAGCCATCCTGTTTGGCATACCAACCTTCCACATTGCTAAGTCCTTCTACTTTGCATACCAACCTTCCACATTGCTAAGTCCTTCTACTTTGCATACCAACCTTCCACATAGCTAAGTCTTCTTGCTTTGCATATGACCTTCCACCATGCCCAGCCATCCTGTTTGGCATACCAACCTTCCACATTGCTAAGTCCTTCTACTTTGCATACCAACCTTCCACATTGCTAAGTCCTTCTACTTTGCATACCAACCTTCCACATTGCTAAGTCTTCTTGCTTTGCATACGACCTTCCACCATGCTAAGCCATCCTGTTTGGCATACCAACCTTCCACATTGCTAAGTCCTTCTACTTTGCATACCAACCTTCCACATAGCTAAGTCCTTCTACTTTGCATACCAACCTTCCACATTGCTAAGTCCTACTTTGCATACAACCTTCCACCATGCTCAGCCATCCTGTTTTGCATACCAACCTTCCACATTGCTAAGTCCTTCTACTTTGCATACCAACCTTCCACATTGCTAAGTCCTTCTACTTTGCATACCAACCTTCCACATTGCTAAGTCCTTCTACTTTACATACAACCTTCCACCATGTTAAGCCATCCTGTTTTGCATATCAACCTTTCGCAATCCTAAGTCTTCCTGCTTTGCATACGACCTTCCACCATGCCCAGCCATCCTGTTTGGCATACCAACCTTCCACATTGCTAAGTCCTTCTACTTTGCATACCAACCTTCCACATTGCTAAGTCCTTCTACTTTGCATACCAACCTTCCACATTGCTAAGTCCTTCTACTTTGCATACCAACCTTCCACATAGCTAAGTCTTCTTACTTTGCATACGACCTTCCACCATGCCCAGCCATCCTGTTTGGCATACCAACCTTCCACATTGCTAAGTCCTTCTACTTTGCATACCAACCTTCCACATTGCTAAGTCCTTCTACTTTGCATACCAACCTTCCACATTGCTAAGTCCTTCTACTTTGCATACCAACCTTCCACATTGCTAAGTCTTCTTGCTTTGCATACGACCTTCCACCATGCTAAGCCATCCTGTTTGGCATACCAACCTTCCACATTGCTAAGTCCTTCTACTTTGCATACCAACCTTCCACATTGCTAAGTCCTTCTACTTTGCATACCAACCTTCCACATAGCTAAGTCCTTCTACTTTGCATACCAACCTTCCACATAGCTAAGTCTTCTTGCTTTGCATACGACCTTCCACCATGCTAAGCCATCCTGTTTTGCATACCAACCTTCCACCATGCTAAGCCATCCTGTTTTGCATATCAACCTTTCACAATCCTAAGTCTTCCTGCTTTCCATACGACCTTCCACCATGCCCAGCCATCCTGTTTGGCATACCAACCTTCCACATTGCTAAGTCCTTCTACTTTGCATACCAACCTTCCACATTGCTAAGTCCTTCTACTTTGCATACCAACCTTCCACATAGCTAAGTCTTCTTACTTTGCATACGACCTTCCACCATGCCCAGCCATCCTGTTTGGCATACCAACCTTCCACCATGCTAAGCCATCCTGTTTTGCATACCAACCTTCCACCATGCTAAGCCATCCTGTTTTGCATATCAACCTTTCACAATCCTAAGTCTTCCTGCTTTCCATACGACCTTCCACCATGCCCAGCCATCCTGTTTGGCATACCAACCTTCCACATTGCTAAGTCCTTCTACTTTGCATACCAACCTTCCACATTGCTAAGTCCTTCTACTTTGCATACCAACCTTCCACATAGCTAAGTCTTCTTACTTTGCATACGACCTTCCACCATGCCCAGCCATCCTGTTTGGCATACCAACCTTCCACATTGCTAAGTCCTTCTACTTTGCATACCAACCTTCCACATTGCTAAGTCCTTCTACTTTGCATACCAACCTTCCACATTGCTAAGTCCTTCTACTTTGCATACCAACCTTCCACATTGCTAAGTCTTCTTGCTTTGCATACGATCTTCCACCATGCTCAGCCATCCTGTTTGGCATACCAACCTTCCACATTGCTAAGTCCTTCTACTTTGCATACCAACCTTCCACATTGCTAAGTCCTTCTACTTTGCATACCAACCTTCCACATAGCTAAGTCCTTCTACTTTGCATACCAACCTTCCACCATGCTAAGTCATCCTGTTTTGCATACCAACCTTCCACCATGCTAAGCCATCCTGTTTTGCATATCAACCTTCCACATAGCTAAGTCCTTCTACTTTGCATACCAACCTTCCACCATGCTAAGTCATCCTGTTTTGCATACCAACCTTCCACCATGCTAAGCCATCCTGTTTTGCATATCAACCTTCCACATTGCTAAGTCCTTCTACTTTGCATACCAACCTTCCACATTGCTAAGTCCTTCTACTTTGCATACCAACCTTCCACATTGCTAAGTCCTTTTACTTTGCACACAATCTTCTACCATGTTAAGCCATCCTGTTTGGCATACCAACCTTCCACATTGCTAAGTCTTCTTGCTTTGCATACGACCTTCCACCATGCTAAGCCATCCTGTTTGGCATACCAACCTTCCACATTGCTAAGTCTTCTTGCTTTGCATACGACCTTCCACCATGCTAAGCCATCCTGTTTGGCATACCAACCTTCCACATTGCTAAGTCCTTCTACTTTCTTCTACCATGTTAAGTGTTCCTGTTTTGCACGAAAAAAGCAATCAATATATAACTAAATATTCAGTTTCCATTATTCCTGTACAAAAAGTAATTAGTACTTCACAAAATATTCACCTCTCATCATTCGTGAACAAAATGTAATCAGTATTTAACAAGTATTACGTTTCCACAATTCTTGAACAAAAGATAATTGGTATTTAATAAAGCATTCAGTTTCTATCATTACTGAACAAAATGTAATCAGTACTTAACAAGTATTACGTTTCCACAATTCTTGAACAAAATGTAATCAGTTTTTAACAAGTATTACGTTTCCACAATTCTTGAACAAAAGGTAATTGGTATTTAACAAAGCATTCAGTTTCTATCATTCCTGAACAAAATGTAATCAGTTTTTAACAAGTATTACGTTTCCACAATTCTTGAACAAAAGGTAATTGGTATTTAACAAAGCATTCAGTTTCTATCATTCCTGAACAAAATGTAATCAGTTTTTAACAAGTATTACGTTTCCACAATTCTTGAACAAAAGGTAATTAGTATTTAACAAAGCATTCAGTTTCTATCATTATTGAACAAAATGTAATCAGTTTTTAACAAGTATTACGTTTCCACAATTCTTGAACAAAAGGTAATTGGTATTTAACAAAGCATTCAGTTTCTATCATTACTGAACAAAATTTAATCAGTTTTTAACAAGTATTACGTTTCCACAATTCTTGAACAAAAGGTAATTAGTATTTAACAAAGCATTCAGTTTCTATCATTATTGAACAAAATGTAATCAGTTTTTAACAAGTATTACGTTTCCACAATTCTTGAACAAAAGGTAATTGGTATTTAACAAAGCATTCAGTTTCTATCATTACTGAACAAAATTTAATCAGTTTTTAACAAGTATTACGTTTCCACAATTCTTGAACAAAAGGTAATTGGTATTTAACAAAGCATTCAGTTTCTATCATTATTGAACAAAATGTAATCAGTTTTTAACAAATATTACGTTTCCACAATTCTTGAACAAAAGGTAATTAGTATTTAACAAAGCATTCAGTTTGTATCAGTACTGAACAAAATGTAATCAGTACTTAACAAGTATTACGTTTCCACAATTCTTGAACAAAAGGTAATTAGTATTTGAAAGCATTCAGTTTCTATCAGTACTGAACAAAATGTAATCAGTACTTAACAAGTATTACGTTTCCACAATTCTTGAACAAAAGGTAATTGGTATTTAACAAAGCATTCAGTTTCTATCATTACTGAACAAAATGTAATCAGTATCTAACAGAGTATTCACCTTCCACCATGACTGAACAAAATGTAATCGGCATTTAACAAAGTATATATTCAGTTTCTGTCATTTCAGTGCAAAAAGTAATTGTTATTCAACAAAGTATTCAGTTCCCATCATTCCTGTCGAAGGACTGAGTGCCCTTGTCAAAATATGGCATTGAATTTATGTATATATAAAAATATTGTAATTTTACAGACTATGAAACTCCCAGCTGCTGACATAGAATATTTCATTTTATTACCTCCGCCAACGATGATGGTAGGTTATGTTTTACCACCTCTGTGTGTGTGTGTGTAATTCCTTGTACTTTTTTCTAAACAGTATCAGAAGAGGGACACATCCTTCCAAGATATGACCCTGAAGAGTCCATCTACCAGGAGATGCCCGAATTCCCCCTGGCCCAGCCCCCACCTCCACTGCCCTCCATCCTGAAGTCTTCTTTACATGAAAGTGCAAACAGTTTGTATTCAGAATTCCAGGGTGAAACAAACGGGGAGTTGGAAAATGAAGTGAAAGATGTGCCAGTTGTCACGAAGGAAGAAGCTACATATACTAATGTATTGGTTTCAGTAAAACCAGAAGTTTCTTGTGCCTAGACTTCGGTTCCATTAAAATCAGAGACTGCTTCTACCGATGCGTCAGTTCCAGAAAAAAAAAAAAAACTTGTGCTACATATGCTAAGACCCAGGTTTAAAGGTTTAAAGGTCGCTCATGAATGGCAGAGGCAAGGGACAGTGACATTGCCCTAGCAAGCAGAACAATGCCTTAGAGACTGACCCCAAGCTAAGGCCAGGGAGGGCCAGGCAATGGCTGCTGATGACTCAACAGATAGACCTATAGGCTCCCTCAAACTCCCCCAACCTTAGCTCACAAGGATGGTAAGGTTGCAGACACTAAAGGCACTAATGAGTCTACGCGGGACTCGAACCCCCGTCTGGCAAACACCATGAATGGAGAAGTATTGATTTGAAAGCTCAATATAGAGACGACTGGCGAAATCTAGCCGAGGCCCTTTACGTCAATAGGTGTGGATGATGATGATGATGTTGATGATGTTGATGATGATGATGATGATGATGAATGTATTATAGATTTCAGTGTCATGGTTAAATGAAAATACGGGGGAATTTTGTGTTTTAAAATTTCCTTTCTAAAATTTCCACTAAAATTATGGATCAATTGGTTCTTTACTTTATAAGTTTTAAAGTAAGAACAATGTATTTTTATATAAATAAAATTGTGGCTAAACCACACTTTACATTACTTTTACTTAAACTTAACTTCATAAGTTCAAATTTGCAGCAAATGTTTTTATGTTGAACAGGCTGACATGAGTCTTTTTATAGTTTATATATGAAATGTCTGTTTAAATGTTGTTAATGTTTTTTTTAAATACTTTATTCTAATTGTTAATTTCTTCTTATTTCGTTTATTTATTTCCTTATTTCCTTTCCTCACTGGGCTATTTTTCCCAGTTGGAGCCCTTTGGCTTGTAGCATCTTGCTTTTCCAACTAGGGTTGTAGCTTAGCCAGTAATAATAATAATAATAATAATAATAATAATAATAATAATAATAATAATAAATAATAATAAATAATAATAAATAATAATAATAATAATAACAATAATAATAATAAATAATAATAATAATAATAACAATAATAAATAATAAATAATAATAATAATAATAATAATAATAATAATAATAATAATAATAAATAATGATAATAATAAATAATAATAAATAACAATAAATAACAATAATAATAATAATAATAATAATAATAATAATAAATAATGATAATAATAAATAATAATAAATAACAATAAATAACAATAATAATAAATAACAAATAATCAATAAATACTAAATAATAATAACAACAACAATAATGATAATAATAATAATAATAAATAATAATAAATATCAATAAATAATAGATAATAATAAGTAACAATAAATAATAATATATAATAAATAATCAATAAATAATAGATAATAACAACAACAAAAACAACAACAACAACAACAACAATAATAATAATAATAATAATAATAATAATAATAATAATAATAATAATAATGTCTAGTCCCTACACTCGTCTTTCACCCACCTTAACAAAAACGTATATTATAAATTCTTACATTTACCCCTTTAAAAACCCATAATTTCAATGGGAAATTCCCCGTAAGAATATACTGTTCATAACCGTATTTCAGTAAAAGACAGGAGACCGTAATTTTACCATAGTTTATTACTAGACTTTACGGGTTGGTGACCATAATATCACTCCTTGTGGCCTGATTGGTAACGTCTCTGCCTGGTGTTTGCCAGACGGGGGTTCGAGTCCCGCTCAAACTCGTTAGTGCCTTTAGTGTCGGCAACCTTACCATCCTTGTGAGCTAAGGTTGAGGGGTTTGCGGGAGCCTATAGGTCTATCTGTTGAGTCATCAGCAGCCACTGCCTGGCCCTCCCTGGTTCTAGCTTGGGTGGAGAGGAGGCTTGGGCGCTGATCATATAACATATAGTCAGTCTGAGAGAGAGAGAGAGAGAGAGAGAGAGAGAGAGAGAGAGAGAGCCTTATTGCCTAATTCTATGTTTGGGTTCCCCCAGGTCCCTCAGTGTGAGGCACCTCGTATATCCACCAGAGAGTTGCTAATGCATCTTCCGGTGTTTTTTGCATCTTCCAGTCTTGGATGGTCTGGGATGCATCTGAGAGAGAGAGAGAGAGAGAGAGAGAGAGAGAGAGAGAGCCTTATTCTATGTTTGGGTTCCCCCAGGTCCCTCAGTGTGAGGCACCTCGTATATCCACCAGAGTTGCTAATGCATCTTCCGGTGTATTTTGCATCTTCCAGTCTTGGATGGTCTGAGAGAGAGAGAGAGAGAGAGAGAGAGAGAGAGAGAGAGAGAGAGCCTTATTTCCTTATTGCCTTACTCTTTGTTTGGGTTCCCCCAGGTCCCTCAGTGTGAGGCACCTCGTATATCCACCAGAGAGTTGCTAATGCATCTTCCGGTGTATTTTGCATCTACCAGTCTTGGATGGTCTGGGATGCATTTGGGAGAGAGAGAGAGAGAGAGAGAGAGAGAGAGAGAGAGAGAGCCTTATTCTATGTTGGGTTCCCCCAGGTCCCTCAGTGTGAGGCACCTCGTATATCCACCAGAGAGTTGCTAATGCATCTTCCGGTGTATTTTGCATCTTCCAGTCTTGGATGGTCTGGGATGCATCTGAGAGAGAGAGAGAGAGAGAGAGAGAGAGAGAGAGAGCCTTATTGCCTAATTCTATGTTTGGGTTCCCCAAGGTCCCTCAGTGTGAGGCACCTCGTATATCCACCAGAGAGTTGCTAATGCATCTTCCGGTGTATTTTGCATCTACCAGTCTTGGATGGTCTGGGATGCATTTGGGAGAGAGAGAGAGAGAGAGAGAGAGAGAGAGAGAGAGAGCCTTATTTCCTTATTGCCTTATTCTTTGTTTGGGTTCCCCCAGGTCCCTCAGTGTGAGGCACCTCGTATATTCACCAGAGAGTTGCTAATGCATCTTCCGGTGTATTTTGCATCTACCAGTCTTGGATGGTCTGGGATGCATTTGGGGGAGAGAGAGAGAGAGAGAGAGAGAGAGAGAGAGAGAGAGAGAGAGCCTTATTGCCTAATTCTATGTTTGGGTTCCCCCAGGTCCCTCAGTGTGAGGCACCTCGTATATCCACCAGAGAGTTGCTAATGAATCTTCAGGTGTATTTTGCATCTACCAGTCTTGGATGGTCTGGGATGCATTTGGGAGAGAGAGAGAGAGAGAGAGAGAGAGAGAGAGAGAGCCTTATTTCCTTATTGCCTTATTCTTTGTTTGGGTTCCCCCAGGTCCCTCAGTGTGAGGCACCTCGTATATTCACCAGAGAGTTGCTAATGCATCTTCCGGTGTATTTTGCATCTACCAGTCTTGGATGGTCTGGGATGCATTTGGGGGAGAGAGAGAGAGAGAGAGAGAGAGAGAGAGAGAGAGAGAGCCTTATTGCCTAATTCTATGTTTGGGTTCCCCCAGGTCCCTCAGTGTGAGGCACCTCGTATATCCACCAGAGAGTTGCTAATGAATCTTCAGGTGTATTTTGCATCTACCAGTCTTGGATGGTCTGGGATGCATTTGGGGGAGAGAGAGAGAGAGAGAGAGAGAGAGAGAGAGAGAGAGAGAGAGATTGATTGATTGATTGGTTTAAAGTTTTCAGGCATCCTTAAACACACACACACACAGAGAGAGAGAGAGAGAGAGAGAGAGAGAGAGAGAGAGAGTTCTTTTTCTGTCGCAATATGCTACGTGGCGTTCTTAAACAGAGAGGAAAAGTTGTGATAAGGTTAAACACAGGCATCCTGCCTTATTCGTCGTAGATAGTTAGACTATCAAAGAAGTTGAAATAGCACTCGTCCAGCGAGAGACATCGAATTTCTCTCTCTCTCGTGTAACATTTCATTGGTTCCAGTATATTCAGTTTCAGGACACTGGAACATAATCTGGAAGTCTTTTAAATTATTGGGAAATCTTCAGTGACTTGAAACTTTCAGTGATTTAACTTAATTGATGTTTTTTTTAGAGCGTGATAACTAACAAACGGTCTTTCAAAATATGGATGATTAGTTTATATAGCTTCATGACTATTGAAAATAGCAGAATGTGCAAGAGAAAATATCGGAAAATAGTTCCTGACTTAAGAAAATGTGTGAAATGTGAAGAATGAATAAAAACGAAGTCAAGTAAACAATGAAATAATGAAAAGATAAAACTAAAAATAAGTGGAAAGACATGATCACGATAAGGAAAACAAATGAAAAATCACAAGTAAGCAAGCAACAATGTAACTTAGCCAAGAAGAATTGAGAACCATAAACGCAGGAGAGACACATCATAACCTACACAAGAATCGAATCTAACAGAACCAAAGATGGTCCGGATAATTACACATCTAATCTTGTTAAATCTTCTGGTTATTTCCTGCCCAAAACATTGTGGTAAGTATGTAGTGTTTAGGTAGTCCCTTTGCAGCATTTAGTTTCCATATTTAAGTAAACAAAGAAGATGGCTATGTAAAAACAGGCATCAAAAACTGGTTTGAAAACAAACACAACGATTACCTTAATATTTCCTACATCTCTAACTGGCCTGATTATTATTATTATTATTATTATTATTATTATTATTATTATTATTATTATTATTATTATTATCATTATTATTATTATTATCATTATTATTATTAATTATTATTATTATTATTATTATTATTATTATTATTATTATTATTATTATTATTATTATTATTATTATTAAGCTACTACCCTAGTTGGAAAAGGCAGGATGCTATAAA
>NC_090768.1:50116464-50143964 GCF_036898095.1 Palaemon carinicauda
TATAGTTTATATATGATATATCTGTTTTGATGTTGTTACTGTTTTTAAAATATTTTATTTTAATTGTTAATTATTTCTCATATCGTTTATTTATTTTCTTATTTACTTTCCTCACTGGGCTATTTTTCACTGTTGGAGCCCTTCGGCATATAGCATCTTACTTTTCCAACTAGGGTTGTAGCTTAGCTGATAATAATGATAATAATGATGATAATAATAAGATGGATGCAGGAACACACTCCCTCATAGACACACATACAACAACAACAACAACAACAACAACAACAACAACAGCAACAAATGCATTTTTGTCTCAAGAGAGAGAGAGAGAGAGAGAGAGAGAGTTAGATTTGTACATAAGAGTATGCTTCCATACATTCTTGGTGAAGATGTCCCCAATACATTTTCACTTGATTGATGGCTGGCAAATCTTTTTTCTCAACAGAATCCAAGTCTTCAGCGATGCCTCCAGCCTCCTGCCATGAATGCGACAACACGTATGAGGAGATATCCGATCTCCCCTTCTGCAGGTCTCCACCTGCCCTTCCTCCACCCCTTCGTGCAGAGTCATCGCATGACAGCGAGAACAGCCTCTACCAGAAATATCTTGCCGAGAAGGCACAGGAGATGAATAGGTCAATCTCCAGTCCTAACTCAATATGCCTAAGTGGAGATTACGTGGAAGTCTATCGTGAAGGCCCTGAGGAAGCGCGTATCGTGGGCGAAACAGCTGTTGCGCCAGTGGTAGGTCGCGACAGAGATGCGACAACAGGACTTTTTGGCTTAGACGAAGCTTGTAAGTTTTCGAACAGAACCAACCCTTGTTCAGTCAGATTTGGAAAGACTTGAATATGACGATCATATTACTAACTTGGAGGTTCTCAAATTTTGGAAAGACATGAATATTACTAACTTGGAGGTTTAACTTGATCTAAACTATATGTTGTTTTCTGTCCTTAATTATAACATACAACAGAACAAAAGAATAATTTGCGGTGACAACGAATGTCAAATGAAGGATTTTTAGCTATACAGTCTTTCAAAGAAGTACCGTATTCAGGAATCTAAATATCCTGGATTTGTACTCAAGGATCACACACGACCAATGATGAATTATGAAAAAACGTTACAAAATCCATTGGAGGGAAGAATTGCTTAAAGTTTGGGATTATTCAAGCTCAAATGAGTGATATGTTAATGAGTGATGGTCTTCATACACATTAATATTCATATGTATGCTTCTAGATGGTAATCGTATGATAGTATGTAAGTAAATATATAGCATATACATGTTTTGTTTGAGTATCTGGAGTATGTGCACACATACGTAGCAACACATATACACATATTACATAAATACATACATATATGTATATATATATATATATATATATATACGTAAAAATCACAGGAAAATGTGATGCTCAGATGCAGAAGAACCACAGGGAAAATGAAAATACGAAATATACGATCAAGTCCTGACTAGTTTCGTGATACTTCTTCAGAAGACTGAAGAAGTATCACGAAACTAGTCAGGACTTAATCTTATATTTCGTATTTTCATTTTCCCTGTGGTTCTTCTACATATATATATATATATATATATACATACATAAACATGTAAAATATATACACATGAATATATATTTACAACTAAACATATAAACATACATTTATTTGTACTTATGTATGTATATATATATATATATATATACTGTATATACATATAAATACTGAAAATATGCACATATACATATACTGTATATATACACAAATACATATTTATATATACCTCTCTCTCTCTCTTTATATACTGTATATATATATATATATATATATATACATATATATATATATACCTCAAATGTACAAAAGACCAGGTCTTACAAGGGAAGACCTTGGACACAAAAAAGAAAATAAGAACATTCTAAAAATATGTAACACTCGAGTGTCACGATGATGGCTGTGGCTGGTTTGGACATGTCATGGGAATGGAAGAAGAGTAGCTATGGAATTGGCTGGACGAGGAAGATATGTGGGAGATGCCACGTATCGACGAAGCAATGGACTTGAAAGAGATTTATGTCTGTGAACTGTTAAGATGATGATGATGGGGTTAGAGTAAGAAAATGCAAATTATTGATGTGTCCTATACTAAATGTCATCATTATTACAACAATCAGTAGAAATTGAGAAAAAAGGAATAAAATAATGCATATAATGCATGTAGCCTCCTGGCTAGTACTGTGGTAACGTATTCGTCCAGTATCCGCATGCCAGCAGATCGATCGCAGCCAAGTGACAATGAGTTTAAGCTGTTTACTGGGGAGGCCACTGCTGTGGTTAGGCCCCACAGTGTGGAGTTGGGCTTGCCAGGCTGAGCTTCTGGTGAGCATCTATTCTGATGAAACAGGAACTGAAACTAGATACCTTTACCTTTAATGAAGCATCTACTTCCAAAAATAAAGGTTGGCCACAGACAAACTTGTCCTAAAGACCTATAGTCTAAAAATCATCTCTATGAAAGGTGTAAATAAGGTTAAAAGTCGAGAGAAATAATAAAGTACCCAGGCTACCCCCACTCTTTTGCTTTCTACTTTAACAGAGTTCCCATTTCCATTCTTCCATCTTGCTTTCCAGTAACTATGTAATTTCTCTACAGTTGAACCTCTCTGTTGAGGGGCTCTCCCGACGCTAGTGTTGGAGTTTATGTCTCGATTTCTATACATCTATTCCTTTATTAGAAGCAAAACTATAACAAAGATATGTAAAGAAAGCAATACATTTAATTTGAAGGTATGAAATGAAACTAAGAGATTAATCGAGTGCCATATTTGGATGAGATCATGGTGAGGGGTAGATGGAGATGGTTTGGGTATGCTCTTCGCCCTCCCCGAGAGAGATTAGTTCACTAAACTTTTAACTGGGCTCCACAAGGCACTAGAAGAGTTGGAAGATCCAGGCCTACATGGCTGAGGACTACGAAGCGTTAAGTGGAAGATGATGAATGGAGAAGTTTTGATTTAAAAGCTCAAGATAGAGACGACTGGCGAAATTTAACCGAGGCCCTTTGCATCAATAGGTGTACGAGGAGAGGATTATGATGAAAGGTAAAAACCTAAACAAATAAGAATAGATCTCGTAACAGTTCTTAAAATGCTTAATCTATTTTCGTAAAGAAAATACTCTTTCGCTCATCGAACAAAGGTGGGAAGTGATATAGGCTATAATAAGAATTTTTCAAAACATTTCTTAACTAGATTATTATTTATCATACGCAATTATACTAAAGTAGCAGCAAAGATTCCGAGAAAAATAAGCCCCACCCCGGGATGACGTCATAGCCAATCACGTTGTCTCCATTAGCGGGAGACAACATGACTGGCTATGACGTCATCAAGGGGTGGAGCTTATTTCGTTCAAAATCTCTGCGGCGACTATGGTATAGTCTACCTTAAGATTAGCAACGTTGCCAAGTTTTTCATTGAATTGGTAAAGAAAAATATGGCAACAGCTCTAATCTCCAAGGATTATCTATTTGTTGCTGCCTTATGGTATACAATGCATAATTATGTACGGATTTATATTATAGTCTACCTACAAAGGGTTGAGACTTGCATATGATTAGTAGCGTTGCCACATTTCTCATGAAAGCTTTGCTATTGATAACAATGAACTGAAAATGAAAATATGGCAACAGCGCTAGTATCCAAGGATTATCCATTTGTAGCTGCCTTATAGTATGTAATGCATAGTTATATCATTATGAATATTTGAATTAATATTACAAAAATAAAAAAAAGTAATTTGGAAATTTGGATTTTCTCTGAATCCTACATGAAATTATTAATTTTGAATATTAATCCAACAAAACACGATGGTAGATTATCCAGTAAACTGAAAATAGAAAAACGTATTTTGTATAATCAATTAACTGACAATTTCTAGTACGGTAACTTAGAACCCTTTGGGAAAAAATGTATCGTTATTAACATCCGATTGCTTACTTACAGTAGTAAACAAAATTCTGGAACATATGCTCTGTAGACTAGACAAGTCAAGTCTCTCTCTCTCTCTCTCTCTCTCTCTCTATGTTGTTTTCCGAGTGGTTACCATTCAGCGTGACAGGAATGTATGTACATATACATGTGTATATATATATATATATATATACACACATGTATATGTATATACATGTATATATATATATATATATATGTATGTATATATACATACATATATATATATATATATATACACACATGTATATGTATATACATGTATATATATATATATATATGTATGTATGTATATATATACATACATATATATATATATATATATATCCTGTCACGCTTAACGGCAACCACTCGGGAAACAACAATCTCCCACAAATTGCCCAAACTAGCGCATAGTAGTTAAGTAACGGGGAGGGGTGGGGAAGGTTGATTCCGTGCGTGTGTGCGTGCATATCTATCTAAATATTCATCTGTCAGTTTTGACAGGTCGCTCACACTAGCTATCTTACTATTTACTTCAGTAATAAACAAAACTCTGAACTAATTAATGCACTGTGGGCCAATCATGTCTGAAATACCGAGATATTTTGGCAAGACTTAGATAAGACTTGGAAAAGAGTTGGAAGTTTCCGAGGCGAAGGTAAGTGAAGCGTGGAGTCTAAGACCCGTAGGGTTTCAGAGAGTACATTTATCCCATACAGCTGGGAGTAGTCTAAGAATCGAAGGATTTTGAAAACTATTCAATTACTCAAAACTAAGGGATATAGCTTGCTATCTTTATCACATATAAGTTTTAGAGAGCTTCAATTACTCAAAACTAAGGGATATAGCTTGCTAAGGTAACGATGAGTTTGAAAAAATAATACAATATCAATGGTATTTTTTTAAACAGAGAAAATACATTTGACATATTCGGATACATCGTATGAACTGCATTAATTTGATTTCGTTTGTTTAGTCCACCTAAAGTCTAAAAAATACATTATGTTCCGTAGGATATAGTATGTATATATATATATATATATATATATTATATATATATATATATATATATATATTAATATATATATATATATATATATATGCATATATATATTTATAATATATATATTATTATTATTATTATTATTATTATTATTATTATTATTACTAGCCAAGCTACAACCCTAGTTGGAAAAGCAAGATGCTATAAGCCCAAGGGCTCCAATAGGGAAAAATATCTAAGTAAGGAAAGGAAATAAGGAAATAAATAAATGATGAGAATGAATTAACAATAAATCATTCTAAAAAAAAAAAAGTAACAACGTTAAAACAGATATGTCCTACACAAACTATTAACAACGTCAAAAACACATATATATATATATATATATATAACATATATATATGAAATATATATACATATATATATATATATATATATTATACATATATTATATATATATACATATATATATTATATATATAATATAAATATATATATATATATATATATTATATATATGATATACATATATATATATATATATATACAAAACAAAAAGTCTCACCCACATTCCTCTTTAACTATTAGAAACATGATTGAACCCTGTAGGTTTACCATCACATAACCACCAATAAATCTACACATATATCGCACCAACAGCGTGTCGAACCCCTCAATAAACAGTGCAAAATGCATCCCTATATTACACTCCCTGGATAAAACCCTTTCACTCGACCTTTATGAGACTTATTTAAATCATTTCTTTCCGACAAATGGTAAATCTGAATCATAGTCGACGTATGGGTGACTTATGTGAAATTTAAAAATGAGGGGAAAATTGATAACTGATATTAAATATCGTATAATATTAGCATTTGATGTATAGACACCAGTGAATGTTGATAATATTATATATATATATATATATATATATAATATATGTATATATATACATATATATATATATATATATATACAAACAGTGAATTTTGATACTGACAAAACCAGTGAATTTTTTTAGAATTTACAAAATCAATGATTTTTTATATTGACAAAATCAGTGAATTCTGATAAGGTAACTTGAGAGAGAGAGAGAGAGAGAGAGAGAGAGAGAGAGAGAGAGAGAGCGTTTTATAGGCGTATCTCTTTAAAGAGATCGAATATCAAATGTCTTCTTTATAAAGAGCAAACTCTTTCGCCAAATTCAATCTCATCCAAATCTATGACCAGGGAGGGCCAGGCAGTGGCTGCTGAGGACTCAGCAGATAGACCTATAGGCTCCCCCAAACCGCCCAACCTTAGCTCACAAGGATGGTAAGGTTGCAGACACTAATGGCACTAACGTGTCGGAGCGGGACTCGAACCCCCGACTGGGAAACACCAGGCAGAGACGTTACCAATCAGCAAAAAAATTGTTTTATAGATTCTTGGTATTTACGTCATAATGACCACGTACCGGGGCTTGGGAGGCCGTTCGAAAGGTACATTATACACTGTTAAAAAACGTAACTTTAATCGGAAATTCTCTTTTAAATAATACGGCTCTCAGCCGTTTTTTCAGAAATACAGGCGACCGTAATTTTTACCCTACTTTGTTATTATCTTTCACGGGTTGGTGACCGTAATATCACTCCTTGACATACCTTATTAACGGCTCCCCTTCGTTTTTGCCACTTTTTCTCCCCTCGAAGCATTAACGCTATGCGGGGTGAAGATAGCTATGTGGCGTTTCAAGAATACGTCCTCTGATATTATTCGATATCCCTAAAGGTAAAAGTTAGGGATATTCGTGCCAGGAGTTGGAATTCTGGAGACCTTAAGGTAAATTCTCTGGGAATATCACTGTTGTCAAATATACCCTAGGAAGCTACTTTAAAGGAACCTTCCATCAGGACGACATGGCTATCTCACCCAAAAATAGATTTTTCGCTTCGCTCAATATCCATTTTTAAAGATGAAAATGCCTGGCATTATTTATTCCAGGATTTTTATCGTTTTTTACGGCAAATTTTTATCTGTGCATAAGTTACCAAAAATGCACCAAGTACTTTCAAACTGTGTTTGAAATTGTAAGATTTAATAGAATATCACTACGTACATTAAACTTCAGCCCAAGAGCCAATATATTTCTTACCCAACCTAAATAAACACAATTCAGCCCAAGAGCCAATATATGTCTTAGCCAACCTGAATAAAAAACAGTTCAGCCCAAGAGCCAATATATGTCTTAGCCAACCTGAATAAAAAACAGTTCAGCCCAAGAGCCAATATATGTCTTAGCCAACCTGAATAAATAACAGTTCAGCCCAAGAGCCAATATATGTCTTAGCCAACCTGAATAAAAAACAGTTCAGCCCAAGAGCCAATATATGTCTTAGCCAACCTGAATAAAAAACAGTTCAGCCCAAGAGCCAATATATGTCTTACCAAACCTAAATAAACACAGTTCAGCCTAAGAGCCAATATATGTCTTAGCCAACCTGAATAAAAAACAGTTCAGCCCAAGAGCCAATATATGTCTTAGCCAACCTGAATAAAAAACAGTTCAGCCCAAGAGCCAATATATGTCTTAGCCAACCTGAATAAAAAACAGTTCAGCCCAAGAGCCAATATATTTCTTACCAAACCTAAATAAAAAACAGTTCAGCCCAAGAGCCAATATATGTCTTAGCCAACCTGAATAAAAAACAGTTCAGCCCAAGAGCCAATATATGTCTTAGCCAACCTGAATAAATAACAATTCAGCCCAAGAGCCAATATATGTCTTAGCCAACCTGAATAAAAAACAGTTCAGCCCAAGAGCCAATATATGTCTTAGCCAACCTGAATAAATAACAGTTCAGCCTAAGAGCCAATATATGTCTTAGCCAACCTAAATAAAAAACAGTTCAGCCCAAGAGCCAATATATGTCTTAGCCAACCTGAATAAAAAACAGTTCAGCCCAAGAGCCAATATATGTCTTAGCCAACCTGAATAAAAAACAGTTCAGCCCAAGAGCCAATATATGTCTTAGCCAACCTGAATAAAAAACAGTTCAGCCCAAGAGCCAATATATGTCTTAGCCAACCTGAATAAAAAACAGTTCAGCCCAAGAGCCAATATATGTCTTAGCCAACCTGAATAAATAACAGTTCAGCCCAAGAGCCAATATATGTCTTAGCCAACCTGAATAAAAAACAGTTCAGCCCAAGAGCCAATATATGTCTTAGCCAACCTGAATAAAAAACAGTTCAGCCCAAAAGCCAATATATGTCTTAGCCAACCTGAATAAAAAACAGTTCAGCCCAAGAGCCAATATATGTCTTACCAAACCTAAATAAAAAACAGTTCAGCCCAAGAACCAATATATTTCTTACCAAACCTAAATAAAAAACAGTTCAGCCCAAGAGCCAATATATGTCTTAGCCAACCTGAATAAAAAACAGTTCAGCCCAAGAGCCAATATATGTCTTAGCCAACCTGAATAAAAAACAGTTCAGCCTAAGAGCCAATATATGTCTTAGCCAACCTGAATAAAAAACAGTTCAGCCTAAGAGCCAATATATGTCTTAGCCAACCTGAATAAAAAACAGTTCAGCCTAAGAGCCAATATATGTCTTAGCCAACCTGAATAAAAAACAGTTCAGCCCAAGAGCCAATATATGTCTTAGCCAACCTGAATAAAAAACAGTTCAGCCCAAGAGCCAATATATGTCTTAGCCAACCTGAATAAAAAACAGTTCAGCCCAAGAGCCAATATATGTCTTAGCCAACCTGAATAAAAAACAGTTCAGCCCAAGAGCCAATATATGTCTTAGCCAACCTGAATAAAAACAGTTCAGCCCAAGAGCCAATATATGTCTTAGCCAACCTGAATAAATAACAGTTCAGCCCAAGAGCCAATATATGTCTTAGCCAACCTGAATAAAAAACAGTTCAGCCCAAAAGCCAATATATGTCTTAGCCAACCTGAATAAAAAACAGTTCAGCCCAAGAGCCAATATATGTCTTACCAAACCTAAATAAAAAACAGTTCAGCCCAAGAGCCAATATATTTCTTACCAAACCTAAATAAAAAACAGTTCAGCCCAAGAGCCAATATATGTCTTAGCCAACCTGAATAAAAAACAGTTCAGCCCAAGAGCCAATATATGTCTTAGCCAACCTGAATAAAAAACAGTTCAGCCCAAGAGCCAATATATGTCTTACCAAACCTAAATAAAAACAGTTCAGCCCAAGAGCCAATATATTTCTCACCAAACCTCAATAAAAACAGTTCAGCCCAAGAGCCAATATATTTCTTACAAAACCTAAATGAAAACAGTTCAGCCCAAGAGCCAATATATTTCTTACCAAACCTAAATAAAAACACTACAGCCCAAGAGCCAATATATTTCTTAGCAAACCTAAATAAAAACAGTTCAGCCCAAGAGTCAATATATTTTTTATGAACCTAAATAAAAAGTCAACAAACTAATATATATGCTTCTCTAAATACCTAAGAAGGTATTACTATCTAAGATACAACCCTTGTTGGAAAAGATGAAAGCTAAAAGCCCCAAGGGATCCAATGTAATTTAGTACTATCTGTCCAGTGAAAGGATCTAATAACTCTCTAGCGGTAGTATATCAACGGGTGGTTGGTGCTTTGGCTAACCTATTGCCTAAAAGAAATTTTGTAGGTCATTTAGGACAGAGAGTTTCCATTTGTGATAGGACCAGGAAAACAGGAACAAGTAAATTAAATTACCAAATGAAAAGTTGTTTGCAATAACAATCAAGACATTTGTCCCTTTAAGCCACTTTCCATAATATAAAGTAAAGGTATAAAAACAATCCTTAAAATCAATTAAAGTAAATTACTAAATACCACATTGTTCATGAAAACAATCAAGACAATTTTCCCTTTAATCCACCTGCCATAATATATGGGAAAGGCAAAAAACAATCCTTAAAACAAAACAATAACAATCAAGACAATTGTCCCTTTAATCGACCTGCCATAATATAAAGGAAAAGGTATAAAAACAATCTTTAAAATCAATTAAAGTAAATTACTAAATACCACATTGTTCATGAAAACAATCAAGACAATTTTCCCTTTAATCCACCTGCCATAATATATGGGAAAGGCAAAAAACAATCCTTAAAACAAAACAATAACAATCAAGACAATTGTCCCTTTAATCGACCTGCCATAATATAAAGGAAAGGTATAAAAACAATCCTTAAAATCAATTAAAGTAAATTACTAAATATCACATTGTTTATGAAAACAATCAAGAATATTGTCCCTTTCATCCACATGGCATAAGATATTTATTCCCCCAGACTCCACCAGAAGCTAATCAATGGATATTTCCAGAAGCTAATCAATGGATATTTCCAGAAGCTAATCAATGGATATTTCCAGAAGCTAATCAATGGATATTTCCTCTAATTAGACTTAGAGACTGACATTGATAAATGTTTTAATATCTGTTTGCCTCCCTCTACCAGCCAGGTTGTTACCCTGGTTTTAATTACATGATAATGAGAGATACTGAAGTGTTTCTAAAGGTCTTGCGTCGATGTTAAAGACGTTATCATAAACTGGTGAGGTTTATTGATCTTAGTTTTTGTTCATCAGATGTTTGAAGTCGGTTGGAAATAGATTTTGTCTCATTTTGTGGGAAGATTTCCCTGTCTGATTGACTCAACTCTTTATTATAAACTACCATACCAAATCACTTGAAGAATGAAATCGATTATCGTGACGAATTGAAAAATTAAAACCAATGCGTTTTAATTAAAACAATAAAGTTCCCCTCATAATTAAACACTTAAAGAAAACGGGAATCACCAACGCCTTAAGAAAATGGAAATCACCTACAATTATTGGTATAACTTAACGAGAAGCTAATGGAGAAGCCGCAGAACATAAAAATTAATATTTTACTGTATTACAGGGCAATGTAACCTAGGAAAAAAACTACTTTCTTCTAAAGAAAACATTCTGCTCTCTTCGAAAATAACACTTGTTCCCGTCGCAAATGAATAGTTTCAGAAATATATATATATATATATATATATATGTGTGTGTGTGTGTGTGTGTGTGTATATCCTACGATAATGGGGGACCCCAGTGGGAACTCGGGGTTTTAGGTGGGGAAAACATACTGGGGAAACTATATGTAATGGTAAAACAAGCCTTTTCTTCTCTATGCATTACCTTCTTGGATGTATAATAAACACATCTTATCTATCATTTAAAAAATGATTTATTGTTGGGTACGCTATCCTGACTTCTTTATCTCATCAGGAAAACAACACGGAAACTAAAACTAGTTTTGTTATATTTCAACACAACCCGACACCTTCATCGACAACTATACTGATAATTAACCTTTTAGTTATTTTTCGTTATCTTTTAGAAAGCTTCTTCTATTTTAGAATTCATACTATGGATTACATAATCTAGTAGGTGCAAACACTGTGGCAAATATTTTTCCCTAAACTGTTAACGTATCAGAAATTGTAAAATTCTAACCTTACTACTGTACCTGGCCAGAAACATCGACCCCACATAGAGGTGGGAAAAGATGCAGACAAAGAAGTAGGGTTAGAATTTTACAATTTCTGATACGTTAACAGTTTAGGAAAAATGTTAGCCCCAGTGTTTGCACCTACTAGATGATGCAATCCCTAGTGTTATGCATTTTAAAATAGAATAATGCTTCTGCAAGGTAACGAAAAATAATGAAAAAGTTACTTACCAGTATAGTAGTCAAATGAAGGTGTCGAGTCGTGTTGAAATATAACAAAACTAGTTCTATTTTCCACGTTGATTTCCTGATGAGATAAAGAAGTCAGGATAGCGTACCCCACAATAAATCATTTTTTAAATGATAGATAAAATGTGTTTATTATACATCCAAGAAGGTAATGCATAGAGAAGAAAAGGCTTGTTTTACCATTACATCTAGTTTCCCCAGTATGTTTTCCCCACCCCAAAACCTCAAGTTCCCACTTGGGGTCCCCCATTATCGTAGGATATATACACACACACACACACACACATATATATGTATATATATATATATATATATATACATATATATATATATATATATATACTGGATATATATATATATATATATATATTATTTCTGAAACTATTCATTTGCGACGGGAACGAGTGTTATTTTCGAAGAGAGCGGAATGTTTTCTATAGAAAAAAAAGTAGTTTTTTTCCTAGGTTACATTGCCCTATAATACAGTAAAATAATACCAAAAAGAATACTTTGGAATAGAATCATGCGAACTCATGCAATTTCGCCATTGGGAACAAAGCCTTATTAATGAACTGACCTGAATTATATTCTACCTTCCTTGCATCCTTGGTTCATATCGTCCTTGCAAAAATTCCTTTCTTAAGTTCCTGTCACTCCAGATATGCTGGAGCCCTGAAAGAAAGAGATATCGTTATTCTATTATCTCCATTATAAAGCTTAATGCTACACAGTATTCTGGCAGTTTTATTCCAGCTATGACCAGATTGTGGAATGATCTTCCGAATCGAGTAGTTGAATCTGTATATATATATATATATATATATATATATGTTTCTCTACAAAGAATAAAGTTAAGGAAAATATCATCTATATGACAATGACATTTTCTCTGATGTACTGACACCAAAATATAATAATTTTATTTGATTTAATAATAAAACGAGCCAGACACATCACCCATACGAAATGGTAATCAAATAAACAAAATAGTAAACAAGTGTTTCGTCTCCCTACCAAGAGAAACAAGACGCCCAGGCATCCAAAAATTCGCGAGAAAGTGAAACTTGTCCTAATGAAAAAGGACACCAAATCATGAAGAGAAAAAGCGCCAATTCCAGTCAAATTCTGAGGACAAACTTTTCGAGGCAACAGAGTTCGCAGCCTCCCACTCCACCCTTTAACTCCCTTTTCGTCTAATGGACAGACTTTTTGTCCCTATATGACCCGCAGCTAGGTCGTTTCTGTCAGGGACCCAACTTGAAATGTCTCTATTCTCGCCACAAAAGTTGGCTAACTTTTATTTCTGTTGGGGTTTATTTTCTTATTCATTTCGTCGTATGTGTTGCGCTAAGTTTCCGTTTCTTCTTCTTCGTGTCATGGCCAGTAAGGTCTTCTAGCAAGAGGGTCTTGGATGGGGCTTCTAAGAAGCAACTTTCCTCTTCAGCGACCGAGTGAGAAAAGTAAACAAAAAAACCTGTCTGTTGGGTAGAATCGTATGTACGACAGTGCAACCGAGCAGAATTACTTTTTGTGTTTATTTCAATTTAACGTTAGTTTTATGTTTGTTTTCTCTTTTTTTCTAACACTGGGGATGTAGGTCAGTGGGGGAAATTGGTGCTAAATTCCCAATGGATTATTCTATGGACATTCATGTTCTGTGTAGGCTTACGCATGAAAATGTATGAAATAGTATATATATTTTTATACCTATCAATGTAAATCACTTTGGTCACGCATCTATTTGCTGTATACAGTATGTCTAGCATACACATCCATATATATATATATATATATGAGGTAGAAATTTATTTCTATTTGAACACGATGTTGTGTTGATATTTATCCATATATGTATATATATATATATATATATACAATATATTTCTAAACACACACACAAACACACACACACACACACACATATATATATATATATATATTATTTCATAAAAATATTTGATCATTTAATATCAGTTCTCCCATTGCGAGAACAATTAACTTTATACAATAAAATGCCTAGTTACGAAAGTCGAATCTTACCACAGAGCACAATTGGACAATTACCATGTGTTGTGTCTGTTTCTGGCAAAAATGGACAATAAAAATAGTTCATCTCCAAGAACATGGTCTCTATACTGTTAATAACAATAATGACATCGGTATGATCAGCAAAGTTGTGCTAGTCAAAGCCAACATACTAGGATGGTTTGCTGTGAGTATTCAGACGAAAATCACCCAACGATCACCAATCTGCCCTAGGTAGAACGGTGGTTTAAACTGTCAAACCAAAGACATGATTACAGACAATATGCCGAGGCCTTTGTCCTGCATTGGACTAGACACGGATTCATTCGTTGAGGTTTATATTCAATACCACATTGTATAAGAGAGCAAACTTACTATCTACATTGAAAAATTGATATATACAAAATAATTCGTGTCCAGCAAAATTGGACAAAAGACACAAACCAAAAGACTACAATATTTCTCACAAAGAATAACACTATTACAGTAATCGTTTAAATAATTATTTCATTGAAAAATTCGGTTATTCAATAGTTATAACTGATAAATTAAGGGCCATGAAGTAACTGTAAGTAGAGGGGGGGGGGCGTGGCTGACACCTGAACACCAACGAAATTGTTAACGGAGACGAGAGTATGTGCAGCATTGTCATATTATTTCTATTAAAATGTATAATTGCATAACCTCAATATACCTTAGTTAACGTGTTGGTATTCATACGATGTATAGTGTGTGTATATATATATATATATATATACTATATATATAATATATATATATATATATATATATCCATACCTTTTATATATCTACGGAGCCTATTTATACGAGTAAATGGGTTAGATATGTAATTTATACTTCATAGATTGGTCATTTGGTATACACTATAGAGGAAGTCACTTTCAATATATAAACGTAAAAGGAGTATATTTCAGAACTTCGGCTCGTGTATGGAAAATTCATGGGTAATTATCTACTTATAAAAGATCCTT
Organism: Palaemon carinicauda; assembly: GCF_036898095.1. Classification (NCBI taxonomy): domain Eukaryota; kingdom Metazoa; phylum Arthropoda; class Malacostraca; order Decapoda; family Palaemonidae; genus Palaemon; species Palaemon carinicauda. The sequence goes on from NC_090768.1 coordinate 50,131,239, forward strand.
TCTCGTAATTATCAACCAATTATAAGACGAAATTATCGATTAGCACTGTAATTTCGATAATAAGAATCACCGTCGTCTTCGGCAACTCTGAATATTCGCACAAATTAAAGACAAAATTGTTTAAAACGAAGAATGGCTAAGCCATACGTAGCCTACGAGTTACTAAAGGGTACCAGTTTTTGTCGAAAATATTCAACACTTCGATCTTCTACTTCTTATCTTGACTACAAAATAGTTAACCAATAGTTAAAGAAACCTCTACCCTTTATAAAAGTCAAGAAAATCACCATAATATGAAGAAAATATAAAAAAAAATAACATTTTTTCCGCCACTAACTCACCTCCACAACCTCTATTTAGCAGCTCCTGGAGTACGGTGAGTTCCAGTGTTGCCAGATGGGTTATTCTAAAAATCCCCATTTCCACAAATATATTTTCTTCTGATCTTGTAGGCTTTACTAATATAGAAATTACTAACTAATTGCAACAATATAAAGGTTTATTCATCTTTGACTTTCCTTCATAGAAATTTGTACAGAATATCCCCATCAGACACCGAAAATCCCCTAATCTAGGGATAAATCTCCATACCTGGCAACACTGAGTTCAAAGGGTGAGTTCTTTTCAAAGCGGGAATTTGTGCTTTGGCCAGATTAATGTCTACTGATAGTAAAGTTGGATGATAAATGTGTAAGTTTATAAATTGATAAATAAAACATTCAATACATTATGAAAAATAAAGTGAGGATAAAATTATAAGTAATATTAGCATGGCAAAGGCATGATTTCTACAAAGTGAATATATAAGTCTAACACATCTGAGTGGGAAACAGACACTTTTGTCCCTCCACATCTGGAAGATTTTTTTTCCAAAGTGTGATATAGCTTAAAAGGCCAACGGCTGATCAACTGCAACCTTAAAACGCCAACCTGATAGTAGAAAAGGCCAAAAATATAGCATTTTAAGGCAAACCAATTTCAAAAATGCCAAATTTAGGTATCAAGAACGAAAACAGGACAAATTTGGAATTTTTTGGCCCGAAAAAAGCCAGCCTGGCAACCCTGTCCGGGTGATAAACTCCAGGCAATCTCTCTCTCTCTCTCTCTCTCTCTCTCTCTCTCTCTCTCTCTATTTAAAACCCAGATATGATAAGGGTAAATTCATGGTTGCCTGTGTCAAGGCATATTTCATATAGACCCAAGTGTTTTCTTCTAAATGACCAATACATAGAAGTGTGATAATGAAAGAATATAACATTTTTACATATTTTTATTTTTAAAAAAAAACATTTAAAGACATCTAATTATTAAAGATTATATTTCCACTTTCTGGAGCTTACTACAAATCTAATTATTAATAATGATGAAAATAATAACTCTAGTGATCTTCTAAAACTAGAAAATTAATCTACCAATCAAATAAAAGTATAAAAAAGAACTTATGTAAAAAATATAAATGTAAATGTAAAATTATTATGAAATGGGACTAAATACAAGTCAGCCTATATGAAGTATAGTGCTGTATCCAGTTTCATTTGCTGGGTTCCTCAGAATACCTCTTATTTTCACCTCTCCTCACCCAACTTGTGTCAAGGGCGCCCAAACTCTCTCTCTCTCTCTCTCTCTCTCTCTCTCTCTCTCTCATCTCTTGAAACGCATATAGATGAAATTTATAAGAAAGTGATGGGCACTTTAATTTATTTAAATAGAGTAAAAGACTCATTTGATTCCTCTACGCGTAAAATAGTTGTTCAGTCGCTGGCTATGAGTATAATCAACTATTGTTTAAGAATTTGGGGAGTAACTGGCTCTACACAAGTGAAAAGGGTTCAAAAACTTCAAAACTTTGCCGCCCGAGTGGCTGTTGGTAATGTAAAAAAAAAAAAAAAAAAAAAAAAAAACATGACCACATATCCCCTTACCTCAAAAAATTAGAATGGTTAAAGATAAAAGACATATATACCACAGATGTCTGTAATTTGGTATTCAAAACAATACGTAAAATAACTCCAGCATTATACAATAAAGTACCTGGCACAATTAAACAAAAATCCTCTCTCGCTGCTTTTAATGTAAACTTAAAGAAACTAATTTTAAATGGTCCCGATTAATGTAAGAATGTTATGCTTAATTGCCTTATTAAAAGTGCTTTTGAAGGCACTACTGTACTTCTATAGATGTTGGAATTAGTTTTAGATAATATTTATGGATAAGATGGCTTTTATTTACAAATTAAAATTTCCTTATAATCTAGTATGCATATTTGATTACTATGTGTTATTTTAATACGATTTGTACATGACTTGTTTTTAACACAACTTATGTGGTCTATGACAATGTATTTCAATATTCGGCAAGAGTAATTTTTACTCACTATATTCTAAGTAAATACTTTCTGATTTCATGATATTCTTTTATTACTGATGAATTATTTCAATTACAAAGTTTTAGCGTATTTGTTGATTCTTAAAACAACTTTTGTATGTCTAAAAAAAAATATTTGAACTATTTGGAAGATGACTTTACTAATTGTAGCTTTATATTTTATGAATACCCAATGTAAATACTGGAAATAAAGAATTATTATTATTACTCTCTCTCTCTCTCTCTCTCTCTCTCTCTCTCTCTCTCTCTTGAACTATTTTGAAGATGACTTTACTAATTGTAGCCTTATATTTTATGAATACCCAATGTAAATACTGGAAATAAAGAATTACTTTTATTATTACTCTCTCTCTCTCTCTCTCTCTCTCTCTCTCTCTCTCTCTCTTTTGGGCTCCCGCCCGTGTCTCCACGTGGCCCGTGGGGTGCGTAAATCCTATAGCCCTCCTTCCCCTTCCACCTCACTGGCGAAGCTGCTCCTCAGCTCCTGCGACTCGGAAGATGCCACTGTCCTCGATTTGTCTTTCGGAAGCGTCTGTTTAGCTCCATTTTCCGTTGTTCCGATCGCTCTCCCCATCTTCAAGAACATATCCATAATGGGAATTACCTTCGAGGCCACGTCTATGAGTTCTCCGTTCAGATCTATAGCCTTTTTGCACGCGCTGATGAGGCGCAAGAGCATGTCCACCTTTTCGGGCTTGGCGGTCTCCAACTCCCTTAGAGCCCGTTCGAGGTCAGCCTCCATCTCCTTGATCACTAACTGCGCTTCATGTATGTCTCTTTCCGATTGGCTGATGCATTCCCGGCAGTTTTTCTCGTCGAAGCGTTTACACAGTCTCTCAACTGTAAAAAAAAAAAGGAAAAATAGACCGATGCTCATATTATTACACTTAAGCACACTTAATCTGTTTCCTTATTTCTCTTCGTAGAAACAATAATATTAACCGTTAAGAGTTTGAATAATAGTAATGCTTACGGAACGGATGGTATTCCTACTAGTTTTTTTTAAAATATTCCCTTACAGTTATTGCATATTATATCACGGTTATCATAAATACATCGATTGTAACTGGAAAATATCCTTCTATTTAGAAACAACCCCTCGTAGACCCTCTTCACAAGAAAAGAGACAAGGACGACCCTGGTAATTATAGACCTGTTTCTATCCTTCCAGTAATATCGAAAGTAATAGAAAAGATTGTATGTAATCAGTTAATGGAACATCTAGAAAAAAATAATTTGATTTCTAACACTCAGCATGGATTCCGTAAAGGTTAATCAACAGAAACAGCTTTGATGAAATTAACAGATGAAATTTATAAAAATATCGATAGAAAAAAAGTTTCCATATTAATTTTATGCGACCTATCAAAGGCATTTGATAGTGTCAACCATGATGAATTGTGTAAATCTCTTAAGGAACATTACATTGATACGTTCTGGTTTCACGATTACTTGAGGGATAGAAGTCAGGTAGTTAGATTAGGAGACGTAAATTCTTGCATTGAAAAGGTTGAATTTGGAGTCCCACAGGGATCTGTCCTAGGTCCAATTCTATTTTTAGTCTACGTTAATGACATGATTAAATACAGAGAAAACTGCCTGCTAATTCAATATGCTGATGACACACAAGTTCTTTTGGCTGATCAAATAGAAAATTTAGATGGCCTGATTAAAAGGGCTGAACTAATATTGCTCAAAATTAAGAAATATTTTCTAAGAAAAGGGCTATTATTAAATGCCACTAAAACACAGTGTATGTTTGTGGGTAGCTCACAGTATATTAGCAAAATTCCAGATGACATTATAATAAAATGCGATGGTGATGAAGTAAAGATAAGTCAACATGTAAAAAATCTAGGTCTACACATGGACAGGTACATGACATTCAGTACTCACATTGACGAGCTGAGTAGAAAAGTTAGTGGCATTCTAATGTATCTAAGTAGAGTAAAAGATTACTTTGATGATACTACTCGAGCTTTGATAGTGGAAAGTCTGGTCTTGAGTGTAATAAACTACTGTATTAAGATATGGGTGTCAACTAATGATATGCACATGGAAAAAGCTCAAAAAATCCAAAACTTTGCAGGTAGAGGAGCCGTTATTGGGGTGAAAAAACACAATCACATCACCCCAACCCTCCAGCAATTAAAGTGGATAAAATTAAAAGAAAAGTGCATGTACGATGTTTGTGTTTTTTGTTTTTAAAAGTTTGAGAAAAGAATATCCCAACTGGCTATACACATTTCCTACAGTTGGTAATTGTAGGAATGCATTAACCAGACAGAATGAAAATCTATATGTAGACAGCTATCGAACGGATTTGGGTTCACGCTCAATGGCAATAAGGGGCCCAGCTTGCTGGAACAAACTACCTCTGGAAATAAGAAAATGTATAAATGTTAGTTCTGATTTATTCAAAAAGAAATTTAAACAATAGTTTTTAAATTTTACTTGAATGTATGTATGTCCTAGATGTTTACAATCCAATTATTGTGAATTTTATGTAAATAATTTATATATTGTTATGTAACAGAATAACCATTTTATAATGGAATAAAGGTTTTTGACTTTTGAGTTTTTTTTCGTAAGTGAGCTATTTTTCCCCTGTTGGAACCTTTGGGCTTATAGCCTCCTGCTTTCCTAACTTTGGTTGTAGATTAGCTAATAATAATAATGAATTAATTAAGAATAATAATAATAGCAATGATAGAAATAATGGTAATGAAATAAGAATAATAATAGCAATAATAGAAATAATGATAATGAATTAATTAAGAATAATGATAATAAAGAATAATAATTACTACTTTACTAAAGAATAATGATAATAAAGAATAATAATAAATATTTTCACTAAAGAATAATAATAATAATAATAATAATAATAATAATAATAATAATAATAATAATAATAATAATAATAATAATATATATAATAATAATATATCCACTCTATATTAAAGAAATATCCACCACCTCAAATTTTCGAAAATACATCTACATTCAGCTCTTTTAAATACATGAATTTAATGTACTTACTCCCTCGTGGAGATAAAGGAAATTTTTGCAGAAAAAGATGGTCGTGTAAGTTCAGCCCCATGGCATCGCATTCCTCCTTCGTGAGTAGCCGACGTTCCGTATCGTTGGCAGTAACACTTGATTTGCTAACGTTGTCCATTTAGGTTCGCCTTCTCTGTCTCGCTTCTAGACCTACTCTGTCACTGGTCACTGGTCACTGGTCACTGACTCACTGGTCAGTACTCAAACTGCGACTGGGAGGTCGGCAATTGTTGTTGTTGGCACGGGCCTTTCCCTTGGTTGGCCCGTAGGACCTGGTCGGCAACACTTGATTGAGTTTATATGGACCAGCCTAGAGTCCTTTAAATGTATTTAATCTTAGACCCACCCCCTACCCCACCATACCAAGGCTGGTTCAAGTGATTTGAGATGGCCTTGACCATAAGTCTAGGTAGCTCTTCTAAGCTTACTGACTTAGCGGTCTCACGTTTGTTTTTGTCCTGACCATTTAGCCCTGTCCAGCTGTTCTGTTCCTGCATTTGGTTTAACCTATAGACCTTGGGTTTAACGAACACTCATACTCCCTCTGGAGGACAGTGACAGGTTTCCAGTCGAGGTCGAAACTACAGAAATTTTCAAAAGTATGTGTTCGTTAAACCAAATGCAGGAACAGAACAATGAACACTGATATTTGCATTTATGGTTAGTCGACAAGTATAATTGTTTACAAACAGAGCTTCAGAGATGACAAGAGATTATTATTATTATTATTATTATTATTATTATTATTACTTGCTAAGCTACAACCCTAGTTGGAAAAGAAGGATGCTATAAGCACAGGGGCTCCAACAGGGAAAATAGCCCAGTGAGGAAAGGGAACGAGGAAAAATAAAATATTTTAAGAAGAGCAACAATATTAAAATAAATATCACTTTATAAACTATACAAACTTTAACAAAACAAGAGGAAGAGAAATAAGATTTAAGATAGAACCGTGTGCCCGAGTGTACCCTCAAGCAAGAGAACTATATGCTTTTTTTTAAAAAGATCAAGCGTTAAGAAATGTTTAGATAAGCGAAGAGAGAGAGAGAGAGAGAGAGAGAGAGAGAGAGAGAGAGTACCCCCAAGCAAGAGAACTATATGCTTTTTTTAAAAGATCCAGCGTTAAGGAATGCTTAGTTAAGCGAAGAGAGAGAGAGAGAGAGAGAGAGAGAGAGAGAGAGAGAGAGTACCCCCAAGCAAGAGAACTATATGCTTTTTTTAAAAGATCCAGCGTTAAGGAATGCTTAGTTAAGCGAAGAGAGAGAGAGAGAGAGAGAGAGAGAGAGAGAGAGAGAGATGATAATTGCTTTAGGTCTAGGAGATTAAATGGGAGGAGAAGGCTTTGTTCGGTTAGGTTCAGATTGCCCAGAGCATATCTTCGGGTGGGGTCTCTCAGACTCTAGGAGGATTCCTCCAAGCTCAGAGTAAAATTCATAGCCCCCCGACCCCCCCCCCACCCCCACCCCCCATGGTAAAGCCCTTGGAGAAGCCAACTGCCACACTCGACCTCTAGGAGGCGGAAAGGACCTCAAAGGACACTAATCACCCATCCTTTTGCCCTTTCTGCTTTACCCTCGAGTATTATAATAATCCTAAGAAGAATCAGTTCCTCGGAAAGGGAAATGGAGGATTAACATAGTAATAAAAATGGTATTTGTAAAAGGATAATATCCTTTAACTGTTTCACTTGGGTACAAAGATTAAATGGGCTATCCTTCCAGGTCTGGTACACTATGGGTATCTACATCTTTAGTCATTAAGTGTGGATAGGGTCAAAGGTCAAAGGAAACGATTCATGTTTTGGGATTTTTTTTTTTTCATCATACGTTGACGTAGGATTCGTTTAGGATAAAATTACATATGGCCAATAAGTGTATCCTTTTATATTTATGTGAAGTATTTTCATTCTATTTTTTACCTTAATAAGCAAAAAAAATCTGTTTTTTCAAATATTTAAAGGTGAAATAATCTAGAGTCCGTAGAACTTCAATAGTTCAAACTTGCAGCAGATCTTTTTTATAGTTTATATATGAAATATCTGTTTTAATGTTGTTACTGATCTTAAAATGTTTTATTTTACTTGTTCATTACTTCTCATATAGTTTATTTATTTCCTCGTTTCCTTTACACACTGGGGATATTTTTTTCCTGTTGGAGCCCTTGAGTTTATAGCATCCTGCTTTTCCAACTGAGGATGTAGCTTAGCTAGTAATAATAATAATAATAATAATAATAATAATAATAATAATAATAATAATAATAATAATAATAATAATAATAATAATAATTTTATTATTTTTATTATTATTATTATTATTATTATTATTATATTTATTATAATAATTACTATTTTTATTATAATAATAATAATAGTAATAATTATTATCATTATAATAATATTAATAATAATAATAATTATTATTATTATTATAATAATAATAATAATTGTTATTATTAAAATAATAATAATAATAATAATAATAATAATAATAATAATAATAATAATAATAATAATAATAATAATAATAATAATAGATTGTTTTGCACTTAACCTTTCAATCAATTTTTATATGCTTATCAGTAGCAATGTCGGGGTAACTGACTTTCCATTCACAGCACAGGCATATAATTATGACGTCATCAAATGGCTGTATTAGAACACCTTTACTTTTCAGTCTAATTTTTCAAAAATGTAAATAGCTTTTATCAGTGATCGCCAGACCCGCTAGTCCCGCTCAAACTCGTTAGTTTCTTTGGTCGCTGTAACCTCACCACCCTTGTGAGCTAAGGATAGGGGGTTTAGGAGAGCCTATAGGTCTATCTGCTGAGATATCAGCATCCGTTGCCTGGCCCTCCTTGGTCCTAGCTTGGGCGGAGAGGGGGTTTGAGCGCTGACCAGATGTATATATGGTCAGTCTCTAGGGCATTGTCCTGCTTGCTAGGGCAATGTCACTGTCCCTTGCCTCTGCCATTCATGAGTCGCCTTTAAACATAGAGAGAAAAAAACATGCATATATATATATATATATATATGTATATATATATATATATATATATGTATGTATATATATATATATATATAAAACTTATGTACGATATATATATATATATATATAAAAACTTATGTACGATATATATATATATATATATGTGTGTGTGTGTGTGTGTGTACATGGAGTTGTGCTGTGTGTGTCTTATACCTACCTGGCTGTATGTTTATTGGCATATATATATATATATATATATTTATATATATATATATATATATGTGTGTGTGTGTGTGTGTGTGTCTTATACCTACCTGGCTGTATGTCTATTGGCTAATATTGTATGGACACAAAGGGCTTAAAACTTCAATGGCAGACTAAAAAATTTCTAAGCATTCTAAATTTACATCCACACGATCAAATAACATAATCCGTTGAACTTTCCTAGTCGTGGTAAGTTTAGCCTCAATTATCAGAATAGCAGGTGTTCCTCGGGGTTTTAAAATTCAGCATACATCAATGATTGGCCGAACGACACATATGATTTCCTTCTAGTAAACTCGATAGCACCATGACAGTCATCTATTCCTGTGGTGAAAGACTACACGCCATTCTGGGATTTCTCATATTCCTTCTGCGTGGTTTATCTTGTGTTTTGTACCTTCTTGGATACCTGATAAATCTAAGATATTATTATTATTATTATTATTATTATTATTATTATTATTATTATTATTATTATTATTATTATTAGCTAAGCGACTTCCCTAGTTGGAAAAGCATGATGCTATAGGCCAAAGGGCTCCAACAGGGAAAAATAGACCAGTGAGGAAAGGAAACAAGGAAATGAAGTAATAACAATAAAAAATAAGCGTGATGCTATAAGCCCAAGGGCTCCAATAGGGAAAAATAGAACAGTGAGGAAAGGAAACAAGGAAATTAAGTGATAACAATAAAAAAAATAAGCATTATGCTATAAGCCCAAGGGCTCTAACAAGGAAAAATAAACAAATGAGGAAAGGAAACAAGGAAATGAATAAACTTGAAGAGAAGTAATAACAATAAAAAATAAGCATGATGCTATAAGCCCAAGGGCTCCGACAGGGAAAAATAGACAAGTGAGGAAAGAAAACAAGGAAATGAATAAACTACAAGAGAAGTAATATCAATAAAAAATAAGCATGATGCTATAAGCCCAAGTGCTCCAACAGGAAAAAACAGACCAGTGAGGAAAGAAAACAAGGAAATAAATAAACTCAAAGAAAAGTAATAACAATCAAAAATAAGCATGATGCTATAAGCCCAAGGGCTCCAACAGGGAAAAACAGACCAGTGAGGAAAGGAAACAAGGAAATGAATAAACTACAAGAGAAGTAATATCAATAAAAAATAAGCATGATGCTATAAGCCCAAGGGCTCCAACAGGGAAAAATAGACAAGTGAGGAAAGGAAACAAGGAAATGAATAAACTACAAGAGGAGTAATATCAATAAAAAATAAGCATGATGCTATAAGCCCAAGTGCTCCAACAGGGAAAAATAGACAGTGAGGAAAGAAAACAAGTAAATGAATAAACTTCAAGAGAAGTAATAATAACAAAGAATAAAATATTTTAAGATCATTAACTTTAAATTAGATTTAACATATATAAACTATAAAAATTCATTAAATTAAGAGGAAGAGAAATAAGTTTAGCTTTAAGTAAAGCCATGGGAGATAGATAAGAGATTATAAATTAATGTTTTAAAATGTGGAAGACAGATGTGATGAAGTTATATGTATGTGAAAAATAACATTTATTTTTCTTATATTTGGAAGAGCGATTTTTTTTGTTTTTCTTGTTTCTCTATCTGAAACAAAATGCGTCTCCAGATTAAAGTAAGTTTCCGTCATATTTATCAATGTCGTCTCTGTGTGAGTGTGTGCATATCTATCTGAATAAAATGAAGTTATTTTGATGGGTCGCGTATCTAGTGAGTGTATGTATGTATGTGTGTATTTATATATATGTATATATATATATATATATATATATTTATATATATATATATAATGTATGTATATATATATACTGTATAAATATACTGTGTATATATATATATATATATACATACATATATATATATATATATGTATATAAGTATATATATATGTATATATATAAGTATATATATATATATATATATTATATACATATATATATATGCATGTGTGTATATATATTATATATACATATGTACATATATTATATATGTACAAATATATATATACATATACAAATATATACAGTATATATATATATATATATTTATATATATATGTGTGTGTGTGTGCATATATATATATATATATATATAATATATATATATATATATATATACACAAATATAAACATATACATACATATATATACATACATATCTATATATATATATATATATATATGCGTGTGTGTGTGTGTGTGTGTTAATTTGTGTCTCTTCTCATCACCAGTTACCTCGTTCTATAATACGACTGGCTTCAGGACCTCGCCAGCACTTAGTCTTGCCCTCGCTAGTTTTGCTTGTACTGTTAGTCATGACCCTGAAGGAAATGTCCCTCTTGCACGGACACTCAGACAGCATCCCATCGTCTGCTTCCAGAAACAGATACGCTGGAGCCTCGGCTCTGCTTGATAAACATACGCTCAAGAGGTAAAGAAAACGGTAAACATGTTTTGTAATGTGCACAAGAGGTAAAGAAAACGGTGAACATGTTTATTTATGTAAATATCAACTGCACTGTTAAAAAAACTGTAATTCTAACCAGGAATTCTCCGTAATAATATACTGTTCTCAGCTGTATTTCAGTAAAATACAGATGACCGTAATTTTACCTTACTATGTTATTATATTTTAAGGGTTGGTGACCGTAATATCACTCCTTTACGTCAATATATCCGTTTTTAAAACAGTAAAAATCCTGGAATATTTATTGTTAAACATTTGCCGTTTTCTTTCATGCAAATATTTAACAGTGCAAATGCTAATTATGATCAGTAGCATACTTTTCATTCCAAATCGGTCGTCTTTGGACAAGGGCGAATGATTACAATTCCCCTTTAAACCTATATTTTGTTCCCTTCGCCTACCTTACTTCAGTATATGTGCCCCTAAGACAGTGGTTCCCAACCTGGGGGAAATTTCCCCCTGGGGGGAAATTTGAAGCTTCCAGGGGGGAAATAATTACACTACCTACTAACTAAAACAAGCGGAAAATGTCCACATAGTACGTGCGGTAATTTGTTGTTAGCCATTCAATTGTGATATGATCATATCATTTCTCACTGACATGATATTCAAGGGGAGAATTGGAATATCATGCCCATTTCTGAGGCAGGCGAGTGGGCATGAGGGCTGGACGGGGCATGAAGGGGGAAATCTGGATGGGTGAAATGGGTGCAGGGGGGAAATGACAGAAAAAAGGTTGGGAACCACTGCCCTAAGAGCTGTAATATATTTTGAATATGTAATTAGAATTATGGCCAACAGGTGGCAACAGGTGAGTGTCATAATTACCTTCATGTGTTTCTGTAATAAGGTAGATGGCAAAATTGATTCATTTTTGTTTTAGATTAGATGCCTTGTTTGTTTTTTATAAGAATAAGAATTCTTGTAGAATTCAGAGACTTTTTATAATAGATATACATCATCTTCATCACCATCTCCTCCTACGCCTACTGACGCAAAGGGCCTCAGTTAGATTTCCCCAGTCGTCTCTATCTTGAGCTTTTAAAATCAATACTTCTCCATTCAGCATCTCTTAATTCGCGCTTCATAGTCTTCAGCCATGGAGGCCTGGGTCTTCAAACTCTTATAGTGCTTTGTGGAGCCCTGTTAAACGTTTGAACTAATCTTTCTTGGGGACTGCGAAGAGCATGCCCAAACCATCTCCATCTACCCTTCACCATGATCTCATCCGTGATATAAAGTAATCTCTTATTTACTGAGTTTCCTGATAACATTCGCTAAGAGGGAATTAATTCTTATGTGGAACATGTCTTATATTTTGCAATTTACCTCTTTTTAGCTTAGGTCCCTCTCCAGTATCCTGACTTGCTGAGATACTGTTGCTCGTGTCAATGACTCGTTATCAGGATGCCAGAAAACTCAAAATCGATCAATCAATCAATCAATCCTCAACAGTCCTTGCTACTTTCTACATTGTGTAGGACTGATAACTGTCTCAATACTGTATAGTATAGGACTGATAACTCTCTCAATACTGAATTGTGTAGGACTGACAACTGTCT